>NW_026057585.1:91534817-91536948 GCF_023721935.1 Panthera uncia
ATTATTTTCCCATTTTACAGTTGGGGAAACCGAGGCAGAGAGAGGTTGACTGGCCCAGCAGTGCACAGCCTGAGAGTGGCATGGCTGGGCCTTGAACGCACACTCCCAGCAACTATCGCGTGAGGTTTCTCTCCCTGAGGCAGAGAGAAGGAGAGCTGAGAGGGACGGCCTATGCCAGGCAGCAGGGGACGTTGGAGGTGATCAGGGATGGGGTCCCCAGGGACGGGGCCCTCCCGAAGACAGGCTGGGGCGTTTTGTTTTAAATGTACGATTTACTACTATTCAGGGACAGTAATGGTGAGGTCACCAGATCAGGGGGTGGCCTCTGCTGGAAGACAGTCACAGATCCCCAGAGGAGGGGCGCGCCCCCCAGGCCACAGGAGGAAGCCCCAGGTCGGTCAGAGGGCAGCCAGACAAGGGGAAAACACGGGCCAGATGCTTTATCATGGTTTTCGCAGGAAGGGATGGGCGAGGCAGGCCAAGCAGGTTTAGGACTGGCCAGTGGGAATCATTCCAGCAGACTCTGGGGTGTAAGGAATGCTTGCCTGGCACCTGGCCCAGGGGGAATGGGGCAGGGGTGACGTGTGAGAGCCCCATGGAGGAGGGGGTGGGGGTATGGCTCTGGCTCGGTTGGCGCACGTATGAAAGGCACACGAGGAAGGGGACTTGCTTGCTCCTCTAGGAATCCGCTAGCCCTGTGGGGACCTGCCTCTCTGCTGTCGGCAAGGCCCCCAGGGCGTCAAAGCATCAAGAAACCAGGGAAACTGGAGGAAGTAATAAAACATAGTTGATGCTCGATTCTGAGCTGGGAAGCGCTTGCTTGTTTGGAGAGTTTGGGAAGGAAAGAGGAGAAATGTTTGCGCTCTAGAAACACCTGTCAAATGAGGCGCTTAGCAGCTCCCGAGCATTAATTAGGCTGAGCGCTGCTGGGAGGGGAGGGAGGCGGCCAGGGAAACAGAGGCACAAGCGACCCGAGGCTGCTGGTTCCGCTGGATCACAGCTTTGCCAGCCACTCACCACCGTGTGCCCCGGGCTAGCAACTTACGCACCCCGAACTTCACATTCAGGTCGGCACTGGGGTCGTAGTTCTGGAATCTGGTCCAGACCGCCTGGGTTCAATTCTTAACATCCACCGCTTATTAGCTTGGTGACCTTGAGCGAGTTGCTAAACCTCTCTGTGCCTCGATTCCCTCACCTGTAAGAAGGGGATAACGACAGCATCAGTCATACAGGTGGTTGTAATGCAAAGTTAACACACATAAGACATTTTATGCGTCTATGGGATGCAAAGCCCACGGTGGCCCCACACGTATGTTGGTGGCTGTCATCATTAGCCGTGCAGATGGCCGTCACTGATTTGGATATTCATGGTGGCACCACGGGACAGGGTGGGGGGCGGGGTGGTGGTGAGAATCCAATTTGGTGACACATTCAACCAGGCGCAGAACGAACATTCCGTACATGGGAACTAACTTTACTGTTATCCTGCCGACACTTTACAATTAGTGTTGCCCTAGTAGAAGTAATTTAAGGGGCTTCTGTCCCTCAGTCACCCAAAGCCGGTGTCTTTGGACCGCTCTTTCCTCTTTAAAGGCTCCTTGGGTGATGCCCTGGCCTCTCCCACCAGCGGGACCCCCTCCCCCGCAGGAACCGCTCTCAGCACCCCCTCCCCTGCACCCTCCCAGAGTGGGATCGAAAGCACGGGCCAGTCAATTGCCTATTCATGCTCCTCGAGTCCTTGTTAATGTAGAACCTTCCAGAGCCTCTGAGCTCTCATCAGAAAATGAGGATCAGAATGCCCAGCTGGCCAGGGAACGGTGGGGATTTAGGAGAGACGGGAGACACAATGCCCGGCGCCTGGCACATAAGAGCTTCAACAAATGTTCTCTCGAAAAAAAAAGCAAGCAAGCAAGCAAAAGTGCTCTGTAAACAATGGTTCTCTGATTCTCTGCCAACAGAGGGATTGCGTCGCTAAGCAAGTGGAGAGGAGACATGGGGTCCCTCCTGGGGAGGTGAGGAAGGCACCCGGTTTGGCTCTGGTTGGGCATAGTGGGCTGCAGCCGGGCTGGGCCAGGGGGGCTCAAGGGGGTGGGGCTGGGGCAGAGGGGTGCAGGCTGGGCCGTTGGGGTGG
>NW_026057585.1:91536958-91578429 GCF_023721935.1 Panthera uncia
CTGGGGCAGAGGGGTGCAGGCTGGGCCGTTGGGGTGGAGGGGCTCAGAGGGTTGGGGCTGGGGCAGAGGGGTGCACATCGGCCTCCCAAAGCGGGAAGGTCTCTGCCCGGCAGCCAGGGTGGGGTCCGGGTGAAGATTCCAATGTCCAGGACCCAGGGTGACGCTGGGGCCCAGTCCTTCTGCATCCTGAGGTTGGTCAAGGAGATGTGGCTGCTCCAGGGAAGGGACTGCGGGCCCCCCCCACGACAGCGCTGCTGAGACAGTGGGCTCAGAGTGGGGACCCGAGCTGGGAGCAGTGACAGCTCCATGTATGGACAGGTGCCAGGAAGATGATGGTGAACAGACAGGATCCCTGCCGCAGGGCGCTTACCTTTCCAGTGGCCCTGAAGGAAGACCCTCTTCCTCCTGCCCCTCGCCGGGGTGAGCTGGAGGGGAGAGACTGGAGGCGGGGAGGCCGGCCGGCCGGCGCGGGTGAGGGCCTGGACGGTGAGGGCGGCGGGAATGGAGAGAAAGGGCTGGAAAGAGAGGGCTCTAAGAGGCGTCGGGTGTGGAAGGAGAGAAGGAAGACGCCTGGGTTCATGGGAGAAGGAGAGCTGGGGCGGAGGGCACAGGGCATTGGGGAGGACGGGAGAGATGAGTTGGGGGTGCGGGGGGTGGGGGTGGAGAATCCAAGGAGCATTTGCTTGGACAAGGCGGCAAGAAAGAGAGCGGCCCCTGGAGGGAATCTGCTGCCAGCCTCTCTGCCAGGGCCCAGAAGCGCCCTTTGGATGGAGGTGAGATCTGGGGGCGGGGCGAGGTGGGTGGGAGGTAGGAGGGACCTCAGTGTGGGACATTGAACTACTGGGAGCACCCGGGCGGTGGAGACGTGGGCTCTGGAAAGCCAGTGCCTTCCTGGAACCCTGGGGCGTCTTCAGCCTCCCAGGGGCTTCTGGGAATCTTTTGATATACATCAGAACTCGTGAAATGATCCAAAAGCGGCCCAAGTGGGAGGTGGGAGCATTACCAGGCGGCACAGTAGCCTGCTCGCAGCCGAGAACCCCGACTGTCAGCCGGGGGGGCCCCCGGGGGCCCCTCTTGGAAAGAGAAGGAATTCTTCTTTGCCTGGAAGTGGGGTGTGGAGGGGCTGAAGGACTTCACGGGGGCGGGGTGGGGGGGAAGACTTGAGGGGCCCTAGCCAGAGTGGGCCGTGAGAGAGTAAGGAGGGAGAGGAAAAGGGACGTTCAGAAGCTTGGGGACTAAACTTTGGGGCGACCTCGAATGTACCTTGAGAGACTCCAGTAAGCAATATACTTACTTTTAATTACCTCTGGCGGCTAACGCGAGTTTTGGCAATTCAACGCGGCTCCGGGATTGAGCCACAGAGGTAACAGGGGCAGCACTGGAGCCCTAGTCATTAGAACCACCCCCATTTATCGAGGGTTTTTGAGCCCAGAGACCCTGGGACCAGACCGCCTTGGGCTCAGCCCCCGGGATGCCTCGGTTTTGCAACCAGGAATGACAATACCACCCGTCTGGTTACCTGCAAAGCAAATCACCCCACGATTCTGTGGCACACAATTCCCACCGCTTTATTGTGCTTATGGGTCAGGGCTTTGGAGAGGGCAGGGAGGGGATGGCTTGCCTCTGAGATCTTGGTTGGAGAGGCGTGAATGGCTGGAGGCTGACCCCAGCGGGGGTGCTCCGGTTGGGGGGTGGGCACCCCAATTTGGCCTCTCCGTGTCGCTTGAGCTTCCTCGCAGCATGGCGGCCTCGGGAGAGCCGCGCTTCATACGCCGGGACCCGGAGCCCCAGGAGCCACTGTTCCCACCGCCGAGGCAGAAGCTGCTTTTCTTGGGCTGACGGAGCTTTGAAAGTCACACGGCGTCCCTTTCTATTGGTTGGAGTGGTTATAAGCCCGGCCGACTCAAGGAGGGGCAGGGGACACAGACCAGGGCTCTTGATGTTACAAAATCTGCAGTCAAGCTTTACAACGGCTGCAAGTAATTACCGCACAGGGTTGTTGTGGGGATTCGATTAATTAGTTAATCCGTGGGAGGCGCTCAGAGCATAAGAGCTCAGGAAGTGGCAGCCATTATGGTGGCCGCCATTGCTGTCATTGTCAGACGCCCCAAGTTCGCACGAGGGAGGCAAAGGGACTCAAGGTCAAGGGCTGGGTTGCGGCTTCCTTTAGCCTGAAGGTCCTCGTGCCCAGTGACTGCCTTCAGATCGCTCCCCGCTGGGTGCCTGTCCCCGTCCGCCCTGAGGCAAAGACGCCCTGGGAACCACTCCTGGCTAATATCACCCTCAGGTCTGTAGCACCATTGCTATTAATTAAAACCGAACCATTATTAGCAACCCCTCAAGCAGGTGGATGGGGCCCCGCTCCAATTCCAGCAAATGAACCTGCCTCTCGGCGGACGACTCTCGGATATGGACGTTAGTCGTTTGTCTTGGGCCTCCCTGGCCCAGGGATGGGGCGCTGGGACCCTGGCCTCAGCCTGCTGCTGGGGTGTGGACGGCACCGATTCCCAGCTGGAGAACCCAGGTTCCTGACAGTGGCCGCGGTAGGCACTACGTGTCCGTGTTACTCAGTCCCGCGGGAGCCTGGACTGGGTATCTGAGTCTCAGCTCTGCGGCTCCTGAGCTGGGTGACCCTGGACAGGTCCTTATCCCCTCTAAACCTCAGTGTCCCCAGCTGTGAAAGGGAAAGGGTGTGGATTTCTGCCTGGGTTGCTGGCTAAAGTTTCGGTTTCTCGGCTCCCACCTGGTCCTTCCCTTCCAGAAGGAGGGGAACTTTCTGGTGTGTGGAGGCCTGGAGGAAAACGGAGCAGGGATCTGGGCTCTAGGATCCAGACAAAAGCCACGATGAGGCTAGAGAAGGCCTGGAAATGCAGAGGACAGGAGCTCGCGGGAGGAGGGGACCCTCTCTCCCTGTAAATCTAGCTTTTCAGTTCATCGGGAAACTTGAATGTGGGAGGCCGGGCAGCTACGCGGCCAGGCAGGCCCCCGCTTCTCTTGGGGCCTCACCTCACTTGGGCAACCAGATGGCTGGCCTCAAAGTGGTTTGACCATCTTAAATCTCCAGCAAGACTGACTGCTCCTCGGCACCCCCCGCCCTCCTCCCAGCCTGGGCCCCCCGCCCTTCGCACAGAGCCGAGCGATGAAGAGCCCAGAGCAGGGAGTCCATGCGGCTCAGTCGGTGAAGCGTCCGGCTCTTGATTTCGGCTCGGGTCACGGCCTCACGGTGGGAGAGTTCGAGCCCCACGTCTGGCTCTGCCCTGACAGCACGGAGCCTGCTTGGGATGCTCTCTCTCTCTCTTTCCCTCTCTCTCCGTCTCTCTGTCCCTCCCCTGCTCATGCTTTCTCTCTCTCTCAAAATCAATAAACATTTAAAAAAAAAAAAAAGTCGCAGAGTGTGATGGCTTCAGCGTGAACCTCTGCCCTGACACTCCTTTCAGCCGTGTGCCTCTCTGAGCCCTGGTGGTGGGGGGTGGGGGGTGGGGATCATCTTCTCTGGCCCCCATCACACAACGGATCCAGACTCACTTAGCAAACCGGCAAGCCCCTCGGGGTGAGGGTAAGGAGCAGGGACCCACCGAGCACGTAAACAAGGGGACGTGTCTCATGGCAGAGGCCACTCAGCAGGCTGACAATGAGCAGAAGAGTCACCGCCTCTGTCCCCAAGCTGCTCCCCCCGCCTCCATAGTCCCGGTGAGTCCCGTGGAAGCCCTGACTGCGGGGTTAGCCCCGGCTACCCGGCTCTCCTCGGCCCTTTCCCAGCATCTCCACTCACAACATCCCCGGGGGTCCAGGGGAGGCGCGAGTGATGCCCCAAGAGCCTGACGCAGACACAGGGAGAAAACAGGGGGCCCCGGACAGCGGCCGCAGAGGTCAGGGAGCGGGGGGGGGGGGGGGGGGGGACGCAGCCACCTAAAGAGCCCCTTACAGCCCCAGAGTAGCCCTCACCACGCCCGGCTCAAAGTCTCCCGTATAAACATGAACGTGATACGGGTGTGACCGGCTTGCCCCGGTTTGCCTGGGACTTCCCTGCTTTTATTGAAGGTCCTGTGGCCCAGGCCAACCAGACAGTCGGTCCCCCTAACCTCGGAGCATGTTGGGTGAAAGCACAGCTCAGAAGCCCGAACTCCCCGGGTTTGAGTCCCACCTCTGCTGCTTGCTGCCCACGTGATTTGGACGAGTCAGTCGCCTTTTCTGTTTCAGCGTCCTCATCTGCAAGATGAGGTAAGGCCCCGCTCCCAGGGGAGGTCCTGGTGTGTTGGCTAAGCCACGCACAGAGGACAGTTGGAACGGGGTCTGGCGTCCAGCAGCTGCCATGAAACCCCAGCCCCCGTTATCTTTCAAGCCCTCCTTCCCGCAGGGGAGATGATGTGTCATAGGGACTCACTCGCCTGTCCAGCACCCGAAGGCACAAGTCCTGCTGGGTCCCGCCCACGGCGGGGAGGCGAGGGTTGTAATACCTACAGCTAGACGTGGGTACCTGTCAGGGCGGGGTACAAAAACAAAGGCTTGATCTTTGAGTCTTTCACTTGGAACGGGTGAATCGGTAAGGCTCCGAAAAGAAAAGCAAACCCAGACCCATAAACAAAGGCTCTGGTGGCCTTTCAGAACGGGAGGCACTTGTTCCGACCGGGGAGATAGTGATCGTGGAAGGCTCCCCGGAGGAGGCGACGTTTAAACTGGATGTCTGGGAATGGGGAGAATCTGGACACTGGGGGTGATGAGAAGCGGGGACCCTGGGCAGTAGTCTCCGTGCGGGAGCCTGGGTTGATATCCACAGGCTGCTGCTTTCAAGCTGTGTGACCTTGGGGAAGATGGCTTTACATCTCTGAGCCCCTACTTCCCTCATCTGGAAAATAGAAAGGGTCTCAAGGAGCATCGAGAACAGCTCCCCAGAGCGTCTGGCCCAAAGATGACAATTTTTCAGCAACAGGATCGTCAGAGGGGCCGGTGGGGGACGTCTTTTGTTCCCTCAATAAGCTTATATGCGGTGTGGCCGAGCCATGCTGGCTCCCAGACCCTACATTCTAATGGGCGTCCGGCAACGAGGACCAAATGGAGAAGGGCCAACATTTTGGACGGGCTGGAGCCCAGGGGTGCATGAGGGGGGGGCGTAGAGGGAATAATGTGGGGAGAAGCTGAGGTTCAGTGGAGGGCCTTAAAAGCCGTAGCCTTGATTTCTCTCTGTCTGCGTTGGGAAAGCAGAGAAGCGTTTGGAGTAGATTTGCAATCAGCCCTCCCTCCCTGCCTTCCTTCCCTCCTTCCTTCCCGAAATTTCGCGTGCCAGCCCCGGGGTCACCAGCCACAGTCTGTCTTCGTGAGGCTCACGCCTAATCGGGGAGGGAGACGCTAATCAAATAATCCCTCGAAGAAATGTGAACTTTGTGAAATTGCAAGTCTGATTAGCAATAAGAGAAGGGGGTCAGGGAACACCTCTGGCAGATGCGGCCACGGGGCCAGATCCGGAGGAGGAACATGAGACCCAGAGCAAGGGAGGCTGGGAAAAGGACACCCGGTAGCAGGCACAGCATGGGCAAAGGCCCTGTGGCCGGGCCGGTCATGGGAACACCCGGGCTGGGGGGCGGGGCGCGTCACAGGAGATGGGGCCGCAGGAGGCAGAGGCTTCGGGCTCTTGGAGGCCACTTTTGGGTTTTGCTTTTATCTGGAGAGTACCGGGAAATCTCAGGGGGTTTAAGCAGGACAAAGAGGTGACCAGACGCGTGTCTGTGAAGATCATTCATCCAGTGAGGGGAACAGAGTGGAGGAAGCCAGACCGGAAGCTTGGAACCACTCAAAAGCAGAGCTGAGACCGGGACTGGGGGGGGGGGGGGGGCAGGGAGTTTATCTGGGAGCGGCCCCTCCCCCCTCCCGCCCCCTCGGAACAGGAGTGACCAACCAGGGGGACAGGACAGCCATTGCTGGGGTGCTGCTGTAGGCCACAGGGGCTCCATCTTCCTGAGAAGGGAACCCAAGGCATTCCAGAACTGCCCATCCGCCCCTCGGGGGTGCTGGGCACGAACCCAGACACCCCAGGGTGAGAGGTGCCCGGGACCGACGGGAAAGACACTTCTGGAGCACACATCAGGGTGCAGTGATTCGAACCCCGCAGGCGCCCGCCCTCCACTCCAAAAGGTGAAATCAGAGGAGAGGAAAGGTGGGGATTGGGGGGGCGGGTGGTGGCTGCGGGGGGTCGTGGAGGAAAGTGACGGATCTCAAAATGCCCAGGAGGGGAGTCAACGGGTCGCGGTGATGGAGCTGGGTAAGGGTGCTGCCCGGATCGCGGGGTGGGGAGCACCGCGTAGGGACGCCGGGAGGGAGGGGGGCGGCCGGGAGGTCACGCTGGAGGTGCCTTTGCGACATCCCGGAGAAGGTGTTGAGAAGGAGGCTGACTAGAGGGACGGGGGGCTCCGGGGAGAGGTCCCGGCCGGAGCCATCCATGCGTGAGTCATCGGAGGCCCGGCGAAGCCACCGGGAAGCGTGAGATCACCTGGAGAGAGGACGGGGCGGGAGGAGCCTCCGGGCCGCGTCCACCTCCTTCCCCTCCCCCCGCCAGCCTCTCACCGCCGCCCCCAGCCTTTCCCCCCCCCCCCCCCCCCCCCCGCTCCCCGGCGGCCCTTCCTCCCCCGCCCGCCTCCCAGGAGGGAGGGACATTCCAGCACTTGTGATTCTAATTGAGTTTAATTGTCTCCTCCAAGTTGCGCTAAAACCCTTTCAAAGTCCCCTGAAATTAGGGAACATCGATAACGCCGCTCCTTGGGGTTTTAATCTGTGTCCTCCCCGAGAACGGTGATTAATTTTTTACAAGCTAATCATATCTCTTAGGCAGGCTGTCAGCAGAGGACCCGTCATCTCTCATCAATAATGAAGCGATCCCAGCTCCCGCGCTTCCCGCAGCCTCCTGCATAATTCACCAGGAGGGCTTCCAACAAAGAAGGGGAAGGGCGGGGTCCCCTTAATCGGTGGCCTTCATAATTAGGCCCGGGTGCGGGGAGGGCTGGGTGGGGCGGAGGGGGACGGGCAGGGGGTATAAAAACTGATCCAGGGGCCCACAGCTGGCTCCCCCTTTCACCGTGCTCTCTCTGCCTCCGGATCCCCCTTTCTGCCCAGCTGGCCCCTGCCTGGGGCCACCTCATCCATACTCTCAAGGCCCCTGCCCTCCCCACCCCTCCTTTCTTCCTGGCCGGGACATCACTGCACGCCCAGGCTTCGTCCTTTGGCCTCACAGCCAAGGTCCCGTTTGACAGATGAGTACGCTGAGGCCCAAAGAGAAGCAACTTGCTTAATGAAGGTCACAGAGCAAATCAGGGGCAGTGAGAGCCAGACCTACAGTTCGGGGGGTCTCCCAGATCGGTGCTCCCTCTGTCCCCCTAAACCTTGGGCCAAAGGAGTGGACGGGCCACCCCCCATCCCTTCCCCAATACCGACCGTGTCTATCCTCGGATGCTTAAGAGGAATCTGCCTTTTCCTTCCCCACCCACCCCGGCTCAGGCCTCTCCCCGGGGGACGTGCCGCTCAGCGTGCCCTGGCCTCTGTCACCCGTGTGGTCCATCTCCGAGGACAAAGTTCAGAAGCAAACAGCGGCTGGAGACTGAGGTGGCAGGAAGCGAAGAGATCGCGGAGTTAGAAACAGAAATCACTTGCCCTTTCTCGTCTTTGGCGCCATTGAACAGGACTGCGCACGCTGGCCTGTTGGAGAGATTCCAGAAACCAGGGGGAGCCTGAAACTCCCCCCATGGGAACCGGATTTCTTGCCTCTAGGCCCTGAGCAAATGCCCCGCGAGGACCAGTAGTTAACGTGTTTTCCAGAGAAGAGAAGCGTCGTCCCGGACCCCCACTCAGGAGGCGGGCTCTCTCGTGTCATGTGTCTGTCCTGGGAAAGGCCCCTTCCTGTGGCTCCCGCGACTGAGCAGATCCCAAGGGCCCCTCCGTCCCCTACGAGCGCACCCCGAATCTGGGCCTCGGGCCTGACCTCGTGCCAAAGCAGTGGCCAGGCCTGCTCCTTGGGGACCCAAGTCGACATGTCCAAGAGTTTGTCCATCACTCCCCCGGCTCCCCACCCCCCTGTCCCCTTGTCGCCTTTCCGGGTCACCACCAGGGTGACCAGTTGTCCGGGGTTGCTCAAGACGAGAGAGCGTCTAGGGACGCTGGACTTGGTTTTCAAATCGGGAAAGTCCAGAGCAAACCAGGGTGACTTGGCCACCCGAGTGTCCCCTTTCTTCCAGGCGCTGACTGGAAACGTCAGCGTCAGAGAGAAGCAGCCAGGGCTGGACAGCGTGTTCCCTGTGCTGGCCACTCGCTCTGCCTCTCCTGGCTTCCGAGCCACAGTTGACTCATCTGAAACATGAGTAAGAGTAATAAAAACCAAACAAGATTGCTCGGAGGAAGGAGGGAGAGGGTGTATGACTCAGCACAGCACCTGGCACGCAGCAAGCGCTCTGTGAACGGTCACTCCCGTGACAGTGGTCCCTGACACCCCCCTCATCACGTCTTCTGTTGCCAGATCCTGCCACACTCACCAGAGTTTCCACTGCCTGCAAAATACAACCCCCGTTGTCCTAGTTTGGCATTCAAGGCCTTTGCAGCCTGGACAGCGAACTTTGTTCCCCGCCCCCTCCGCCTCTTCCCCCTCCAACGCTTCTCCTGTAACTGCCACCAGCAGGGACCTCAAAGGGCAACTGCCTGTTCCCTGTCTGTGTCTCACACTCTCCAGCTGTTTCCTCTCCTGACTCCCTCCCTGCCCACCCCTCAAGGCCCAGGACTAGGGCTGCCTCTTCCAAGAAGCCGTCCTAGATTTAATCACCAGGGGGTGACATCTGAGTCCCCTTGAATCCACTCCTACCCAGCCCCCCCCAACCCCGCAACCCCCCAGCCACTGTGTAGTTCCTACCTCTCGGGGCACTGGCACTTTCTTTTTTAATGTTTATTTATTTTTGATAAAGAGAGAGAGACACGGAGGGTGAGCAGGGGAGGGGCAGAGGGAGAGGGAGACACAGAATCTGAAGCAGGTTCCAGGCTCTGAGCTGTCGGCACAGAGCCCGACGCGAGGCTGAGGCTGGAACCGTGAGATCATGACCTGAGCTGAAGTTGGACGCTTCACCGCTTAACCGGCTGAGTCACCAGGCGCCCCCAGGCAGTTTCTGAATGTAACTAAGCGTAACTACTACTAACTATCGCTGATATCTGTCAAGTTCTTTCTGTGCGTCACTCCCAGTTCTTTGATTTACGTTAACTCCATTAGTCCCCGGATCCGAGACCCTATGAGGTGGGTGAGATTATTATACCCAGTTTAGATGCAGAGGCAGAAGCCCAGAGAGGGCAAGTCAGGGGCCGAAGGTCACACAGGAGCTGAGTGGGAGAGCCAGGAGAAGTCCTTTGGGGTGTGGATCTGGAGTCCGGCAAACTGGAGTTCCGTTCCCACCTCTAGGACCTTCCCCAGGAACGACCTTTGAGGGCTGTTCGCCACCCCCCCCCCCCCCCCCGCCGAGGCTCAGTTTCCCCTTTAGAAATAAGGATCCTCAGGGGCACCTGGGTGGCTCAGTCGGTCGAGCGTCCGGCTCAGGTCGTGATCTCGCGGTCCGTGAGTTCGAGCCCCGCATCGGGCTCTGTGCCGACAGCTCGGAGCCTGGAGCCCACTTCGGATTCTGTGTCTCCCTCTCCCTCTGCCCCTCCCCTGCTCATGCTCTGTCTCTTTCTGTCTCAAAAATAAACATTAAAAAATAAAATTAAAAAAAAAAAAGAGAAGGATCTTCAGACCTACTTCACAGCGCATTGGATGGAACAGGTTTATCCTCTGCCGGGCACAAAGTAGGTGCTCACGAAAACGGTCTCTCCGGCTGTTAGCTTGGCTTGAGTGGTGGCTTCTCACTGGCTTTCCATTCAATGACTGTTTCCTGGGGCCCAAGCCAACTCAACTCAATGGCTGTTTCTAGGCCCTGGGCTGGGGAGACCAACAGGAGTCTGGCCTTCCTAAGGCTGGGGATCGTGTCCTGGCTCCAGGTTTTCCAGAGGGGTGTGTGTGACCTTGACAAGGTCGCGCTGCCTCCTCGGGCCGGAGGCTAACATCTGCACACCCACTGTGGCCAGAAGGGGCAGTGAGGACGGAGGAGTGCGGCCCGGGGTGGGCCCTGTCCCCTTCGGATTAAATGCCCCCCACCCCCACCCCGGGGGGCCCAGCCTAGCGGGAGCTACCGGACGTGATGGCTTTAATGCCGTTCAGACCTTTGGTTCCGGGCGAGGACCCTGCATTTGCATTTAAATGGAGGTTTGCAAGTCTGTAAATCTCCCATTTCCCTACCGCCGAGGCCTAATGGTTGTTTAATCATGTTTAGATGAACCCCCGGAGCACTGGGGATTGGTGCCTCTTAAATCCTTAAGCGCTGAGACAGATCAAATGAGGGGCATTCGGGGCAGCCGGTTCTTCTTCACCGCCAGTGGGGGGCGGAGTGGGGGGCGGGGGGATGGTGGTGGTTCTCTCCTCTGGCCTGGGTAGACCCTGACCCCGCCCCTTCCAGGAAGGCCTCCGGGATTGCGCAGAAGGAGCCGTCGCCCCCAATTCCCACAGCCTTCCCTCTACCTTGCAAAGAGGAGAACCCGTGGCTGAGATGTGGCTTCAGAGGGACCTGGAATGGAAGCCGGACCAGGCCCCCGGGGGGGGGGGATCCGTGGCTGTGGGCAGGGCGCTCACCCGTTCTGGGCACCCCCGTTCCTATCTGGAACCTGAGGGTGGGGGGCGTACCTCCAAATCGTGTATGTAAAGCACCTGGCACACAGTAGGGGCTTTTCACACAGTGGTCAGTGTAACTCCAAATTGCCCTTCACCTTGAGAAGGGTTGGCCTTTGGGGGACTGCTCAACGTCTTGGCCACGGGCACCAGCCTCAATGACTTGTCCCGCTTGTCCCGGATTTCGAGTGGCACCTTGTGTCCCTGCTGAGGGCCTGCGTTCTCTGTGATCAGAACAGCGCCTGACGCTTCTGAGGCCCTGGACGACGTATGAAGCCCGTACCTTTAACACGACACAGCCACACGCACCATCTAGCGACGGCCTGCCAGAACCCCCGCTCTACATGGGCCACTATCCCTTCTTTGGGGATGAAGACGGGGGCTCAGAGACGGAGAGCCACTTTCCCGAGGTCACACAGCTGGGGAGACGAACTCAATCCAGATGGGTCTACCCTGCCTCCAGGGCTGCGTCCTGGGTCCTGTGCCTCCTTGCCCGGAGCTCCTCTTTGAAGGAGCTTTCGCCTCCAAAATTCATTTCTTTCTCCTGTGACTTGTGACTTCCTCGTGCTCTTTTTGTACCTATGTCTGCAGCTCCTGCCTGGAACATTCGGGGAGGGGGGGTGCAGTGAGGGAAGGCTCGGCAGGTGGGCTCCAGGGCTCCCACCCCCTGTCCAAGCAGACAGTTCTGCTTCCGTCTGCCCTACATTTGGGGATTTGGCATCAGTGTCTTTTTCCCGCCCTTCCCTTCCCTTCCTTCCTCTCTCCATACCTTCTTTTCCTTCCTTTCATTCCTTCCTTCCTCCCTCCCTCCCTCCCTCCTCTCTCCTTCCTTCCTTCCTCCCTCCTCTCTCCCTCCCTCCCTTTCTTTCCTTCCTTCCTCCCTCCCTCCCTCCTTCTTCCCTCCCTCCTTCCTTCCTTCCCTTCTCCTCCTTCCTTCCTTCCTTCCTTCCTTCCTCCCTCCCTCCTCTCTCCCTTCCTCCCTCCTTTCCTGTCTCCATACCCTCCTTCCTTCCTCCCTCCCTTCCTCCCTTCTTTTTTTTTTTTTTTACAATAGTTCTAGATTCAAAGCAAAGTTGAGGAGACGGTACCCGGGTTGCCTCGATGCTCCCTGTCCCGACACAGGCACAGGCTTGTCCACCGGAGAGGCACGTTTGTCATGATTACTGAACGTGCACGGACACATCATTGCGAAGTGCACCGTTTAGTTCACTCGTGTTGTCCACTCTGTGGGTTTTTTTTTAAAACGTTTATTCATTTTTGAGAGACAGAGAGAGACAGAGCATGAGCGGGGAAGGGGCAGAGAGAGAGGCAGACACAGAATCCGAAGCAGGCTCCAGGCTCCGAGCTGTCAGCACGGAACCCAACAAGGGACTTGAGCTCACAAACCACTGAGATCATGACCTGAGCCGAAGTCGGACGCTTAACAGGCTGAGCCACCCAGGCGCCCCTCTCCTCTTCAGGGCACTAATCCCATCACGATAGACCTACTCTCAAGACCTCAACTAACAGCTAAGTATCTCCCAGGGCCCCGTCTCCTAATACCGCCACACTGGGAGTAGGGCTTCAACCTGCGAATGTGGGGGGGGCAGAAACACAGCCTGGAACCGGTCGTTTTCCCCGCTGCAGATGAGAGAGCCGCCGGGTGTCCACAAGGCACCTGTCGCAGCTTTTTAAGTCTGGGAAGCAGGAAGCAGACGCTCAAGGTTGAAATCATCCAAGACCCGCCTGGGCCAGGGGCCGGTCCGCGCCAGCCCTCTGCAATTCACCAACACCTCACCTCGTAGGAACCCTCGGGGAACCCACTGCAACCCTAGGAGATTGTTTTTTTTAAAAGAAAACATTTTTTCTCTTATTAGAAAAACCACGCTTCTTTAGTGAGCAAACATTAATAAATCTAGGTTAGCAGAAAGGAAGTCAACATCACCGGTGACCCCACCATCCGTAACGACTGACGTACCTACGGTGGTGTTCAGACTTTGTGTGTTTTGTAAGCAAACATACCTTTTTCTTTTTCCTTTTTGTCTTTCGACAAAAACGAGATCTGGCTGCAACAGGGCTTGGTGACCCAACTTTTTTTTTTTTTAACGTTTATTTATTATTGGGAGACAGGGTGTGAACAGGGGAGGGGCAGAGAGAAAGGGAGACACAGAACCGGAAGCAGACCCCAGGCTCCGAGCCGTCAGCACAGAGCCCGACGCGGGGCTCGAACTCACGAACCACGAGATCATGACCTGAGCCCGAGTGGGATGCTTAACCGACTGAGCCCCCCAGGCGCCCCTCCACTCTGTGAGTTTTGACAAATGTAAAACGACACCCACCCACACCCGCTGCTACAGTCTCATCCAGAAGTTTCCCTGCCCTAAACATCTTCATCCTGACCCCCCAACCCCTGCCAACCACTGATCTCTCTACTGTCTCCATAGTTTGCCTTCTCTGGAAAGTCATACGGTTAGAATCGTACAACTTCTCCGACTGGCTTCTTCCACACAGTAATATGCATTTAAGTTTCCTTCCTGACCTTTCGGGGCTTGAGAGCTCATTTCTCTTTCGCACTGAATAACATTCTGGGGTCTGGATGAACCACAGCTTGTTTATCCATTTATCCACTGACAGACTTCTTGGCTGCTTCAGATTTTGGCAATTACGAGTAAAGCTGCCATAAACATCCATGGGCAGATGTGCGTGTGGATCTGTGTGTGGGAGAGAGAGAGAGAGAGAGAGAGAGAGAGAGAGAGAGAGAGAATCTCAAGCAGGTTCCATGCTCAGAGTGGAGCCCGATGTGGGGCTCGATCCCACGACCCTGGGATCATGACCTGAGCCAAAACTAAGATTTGGATGCCCACCGATTGAACCACCCAAGGGCCCCTTGTTTGGCTTTTCTCTAAATCCCAGTTTGGGGGACTTTGTGGTTCTCCATGTCCCCTCTGCGCAGGAATTGTGTGGTCAGGACCTCTAGGTGGGGTGGGTTCCCGGCAGCGGGGGCCTGACTCCCCTCTCTCCCACCCTCGGCAGCCCCCTGTGCTCGGCCACCGATTGGAAGTGTTTGCCGAGCTAGATCGACTTGGTTCCACTATTTCAGAAACGACACAGCCCCCCGGGAAGGGCGGAACCCACTCAGAGGAGCTGGCGCCTGGAGAAGTTTTCCTGAATAAGAAGGAAATACCCCTGTGTCCCCTCTTCCCCAAGTAAGGCCGCGCTCTCACCATAGACCAGAGCTAAGGGGCGGCAGGACCCCGGGGTCCTGCCGACTGAGGTTGGAATCCTGGCTCCTCCCCCGCCCCCAATTGAGAGATCACGGGCAAGTTTCCGCTTCTCCTCCACGCCTTGGTTTCCGCATCTGCAAAATGGGAAGAATGATAGTATGAAGATTCGGTGAGACGCCACCCGCAGGGCGCTTAGCACAGAGCCCAGCCAGCCCTTGTCCCCCCCAAGCACTCAGTGGTGGTTGTCAGCAGTATGATTTAAAACAATTTTTTTAATGTTTGTTTTTGATTTTGAGAGAGAGAGACAGAGCACGAGTGGGGGAGGGGCAGAGAGAGGGAGACACAGAATCCGAAACAGGCTCCAGGCTCTGAGCTGTCAGCACAGAGCCCGACGCAGGGCTTGAACCCATGAACTGTGAGATCATGACCTGAGCCGAAGTCGGTCGCTCAACTGACTGAGCCACCCAGGCGCCCCCCCCCCAAATTTTTTTAATGTTTATTTTTTGAGAGAGAGAGAGAGAGAGAGACAGAGCATGAGTGGGGGAGGGGCAGAGAGAGAGGGACACCTCAACTCGAATGTGGCCCCTTCTGTTTGGCCTGCCTTAACCTCCGCAGGCAGAATTAGGTGCCGCCTGCGTTCCCGCCCTTCTCTGTTCGCCTTTTCTAGCCCTTATCACCAGTGTCTTAAGTACAGGTCACGGGCTTCTCAAGGACAGGGACCCTCTCTCATTCCTAGCCTGGCCTGGGGGCCTGGCACAGACTAAGCGCCCAACAAACTTGAGTCGTTGCTTGGCCGTGTGCAGCAGTATTCAGGGACGTTGTCTAGCTTAGCGGTTAAAGGCACAGTCGTCAGACCTGGGTTTGAATCCCAGTCTTACCCTTTATTACTTATACGAGCATCATTAGTCCTTTAACTCTCCGCCCGGTTCCCTCACCCGGGAGGTAAGGGGCAGGACTCTGCTGGCTACACAGGGTTGCCATAATCCATCGTGCTTGAAGCAGGTGACAGGGCAAGAGCTCAGTAAAAATGGGGGTTCGTTGAATCAACAGGCCCTTGGTCTCGGAGTGGAAGGGCGAACACTTCCCCCCGTGTCTTCAGCGAATTTAATAAACCTTCCATTTTCTCATCTGAAACACCAAGATGGTGGTGTTACCGTGGGGTCCTTGTGCCGATCAGATAGTGAATTCACGCAGAGCACTCGGGCCGCTGCCCGGCCCACGGTGATCTGCTGATCACCCCCCTCTCTGCATACGGCTTTCAGTGGCTCCCCAGTACTGCGGTACCATGTTCCCACCTCATTCTGTCCTCCCCCCGCCCCGAGTCCTTCCAAGAGGCCAGCACAGCAGAATGGAACGCACGCTTGGGATCCCAACTCCTGGGTGTGCCACGGTCCCCTTTACGTTTCCCCAAAGCTGACCTGGAGACAGGGACTTGGGTGCGGGTAGTTTGTCTGGGAGGGGGTTTCAGGAGGCTCAGCGAGGCAGTGCGGAGGGGAGCCCGGGAAGAGAGAAAAGTCTACCAAAGACGCGTCAAGCGGTGGGTCGTAGCTGAGGGCAGCTGGGCTCAAACTCTCTGGAGACCCCCTGAGAGCCGCACAGAACGTGCCTTAGAATTGTCCCGCTCCAGGTCGAGGAAGCTGGCCTGCTTGTCCACGGGGGTAGGCAGCTCATCGACGCCACCCCGCACGACTCTTGCCTCCCTGTGTTCAGCCTGGCAGAGGCCTCATCCACGCCGACGCTTCGGCCGGTTCCCATCCGGCAAGGGCACTGTGTTCCCGTCACCTCGAACAGCTCCAAGGAGTCCCATAAACACCTGCTGGAAGAAGGAAGGAAGGAAGGGTCGGCGGAGTTGAAATCGAGTAGAGATCAGCCAGGTGAAGAGGGGGAGATCTCCAGGCAGGAAGAAGGACACCTGCCGGGGCCGGTGCGGCCGGAGTCGAGGTGGAGAGCGGGGTAGGTGAGACCTCGGAGACCAGGCGGGACCTCGGAAACCCCGGGTGGCTCCCTGGAGGGGGGCTTTATCACATTCGCTATTTTTCGGGCCTCGATCAAAGCAGTAGGAGCTTGACGAAGGTTTGCTCGGGAGCTGCCTCCCCTCCTTGTCCCTGCCTGCCCTTCGTCCCGATTCGTCTTCAATAGCTTCTCGCCGGGAAGCCTTTACCAACGCCCACCCCAGGTGCCGGCCTCTCTGGGTCCCCAGGGACGTTATTCCCTGTGATTGTGCATCACACAATATGGTCCGCTTGTGATAGTGCTGGGCTCACGTCAGCTACACAGCTGGTGTTTCCTTCCTTTGTTCGCTCTGTTCCTCTCCTTTCCTGCCCTCCTTCCCCCCCTTCCTTCCAGCCCCCTTCCTTCCTTCCCTCCCTTTCCTTCCTTCCTTCCTTCCTTCCTTCCTTCCTTCCTTCCCCCTTTACTTCCTCCCTCCTTCCCACCCCCTTCCTCCCTTCCTTCCTTCCTCTTTCCCTCCCTTCCTTCCTTCCTTCCCCCCTCCCTCCCTCCCTTCCTTCCCTTCCTCCCTCCTTCTCTCCTTTCCTTCTTTCCTCTGCATTCACTGAACCTGGCACCCAGCTCCCCGTCAATATCACCCTCCCACCCCCAGCAAAGAGGTGGCGTGGGAGAGGGGACAGAAAACAGTATTTGGGGCCAGAAGATTATGAGTTTGGACCCAGCTCAGCTGCTTTACCAGCTGTGACTTCCTGTCAGCCTGAGCCTCAGTTTCCCCCCCGTAGGACGGTATGTGCACCTTACAGGACCAGCATAAGGAGAGGGCACAGCGTATGTAGCACCCGGTAGATGTCCAGCAGGATAAGTCTGCTTTAGTCCTAGCGAGAGGATGGGGAGGAGGCAGCCTTTCGCCTCTTCTTGGAACTCACGCAGCCTGGTGTCCCCGGGTGATGGAGGTGCCCCTTCTCAAATGAGGAGCTGGGCTGAACCAGCTGTCCTCCTGGCCTGGCTTGCGTCCCACTTTCCCTCTTTCGTTTGTGAAGCCAGTTAGGAGAAGACAGTCCTTTGTTTTGTTTTTTTTTTTTTTTTTTAAATTAAATTGAAAAAGTTCTACGGGAATCTTTGAAATGTTCAGATCGGTGGCTTTTTAAAATAAAAGGAAAGATAAAGGACGCTGTCCCAGTCCCTGGGTCACACAGGAATTGCATGGCCACACAAACATTGTTTGAAACGACAACCGTTGCCGCCATCCAGGGACCCGCTTTGTTGTAGAGAGAATCCTAGGGTTTGTTATAAGGGGTTTGCCCCCCGAGTCCTCTCTGGAGAGCACTTCCAAGGAGCTGTGCATTTCATATCCATTACGGTTTCACTTGTCAGATCAGGGATGTTATAAAAGCGGTCTCCGATGCTTCGCGGAGAGTGTTGGGTGAGGACGATTGGATAAAGTTAAAAGTGTTCGACAAATGTGAAGGTATTATATTAGCGGTGGCTGGCATGCCCCGAGAAGGGAGGTGATTTTCCCAAGGTCACGGAGCAAGGGGGCCGAAGAGCCAGAGACAGCAGGGGAGCCTCCTCTCCATCCTGAAATTCCGAACCCTGTGTCGTTTTACTCACATTGTATCCCTGGTGCCCCCACCCGTGAAGCTTGTTCATTCATTGACCAACGAACGGACGAATGCATGAACGGTGCTCCAACAGTCCCAAGAGCACGAGGGATCACTGTGACCCATCCCTCCAGGACCCTCCAGTGCCATAGGGAGCATCCCGGACTGGACTTCAGTGTCTCCTGCTTCCTCTGGCCTCCCGCCCCAAGGAGCAGCCCCTGCCCCCTTCCCAGGGCCCATCTGTGGAAGACTGGGATTTAATCCCGCTTCTTCGGCCCTCCCCGCATCTGTGCCCTTCGCCGTGGGACCTTGCAGCTTGTCCCGTTAAAAGGCAGGGGATACCGCCTCCCCTCTGGCCTTGAATGGGGCGATACGACTTGCTTGGTGGCTAAAACGAGGCAGAATGGACAGGGAGCCTTACTCTGAGTCTGGGTCTCCGGTTCTGATCGCCCCTTGGTCCTCTACCAAAGTCTCAAGAAACACATGGCTGAGCGAGCCCACCGACCCCAGAAGGAGGATGACGGACAGGTGGGGGCAGAGCTGCTCCGCTCTGGCCACCACCACGCCCTGGAACCCAGCCCGTTGCACAGCTCCCAGCCCGGCCTGCAGACGAGGGGGCTGGATGGGTGCTCTTTGGTGTATATCACTGAGACTGGGTGCTTCTTTGTTACACAGCGTAAGCGAGGCCAGAGTTCACCGACACACCGCCCACATTCTCCAAGTCCTCCCCAGCCTGGGTCGGCATTTACCTCCTCTGGGAAGCCTTCCCTGACCTCCCCAACCGCTTACATTCATTAATGCGTTCGTTCGTTCACTCACTAAACGCCCGCCCTCTGTCAAGCCCAATGCTGGAAGCCGGGAGTAATGAGAAGATATAAGACAGAGCCCTGAGGATCTCCAGCCTGGAGGGGGAGACGCACGCCAGCAGATGTCATGGTCACGACCCCGATTATTAATGCTCTTAATATATTAGCTACCATTTGCTGACCATTTCCTGCACGGGGCGCTTTGTATCCATTACTTCCTGTAATCTTCAGAATAATTCCAGGAGACTGTTCTATAGTCACCAGTCGGGGCGGAGACCCGGCACCCGTAGTTCTGGTGGGTTCCCCGGGTGCACCTGCTGCTCCTTCCAATTGAAAAGCCTTCCTGCTCTCCCCATGTCGGCCCTGCGGGTACATCCTGTCCCCTTCCTCTGACCTCTCTCATGACTCCTTGTCATCGTCCCCCAGCTTGGCATGGACTTGCTCTCTGAATGTGCCCCACGAGCGTCTCCCCGCTCGGGGGCGGGGCTGGGGGAACTGTGCTCATCCCAACCGGAAGGATGCGCACCTGGCTGGACCGGTCAGTTGCTCGAGGTAGTTATGGAGTTTGAAAAGTTCTGGGTGGCCCTCATGAGGTCTAGAGTCTGTTGAGGCATCATTATTGTCCTTAAAAAAAAAATACTGTAATTATAGAGCACATCCCACTCTGTTGCTTTCTCCATGGCTTCATGTCTTTCTTGCAACAGAGTAGTTTCCCCATCTGTGAAACTTGCCACGGCTTCAGATGGAGCTGGTAAGCCAAGACCAGGGGTCCTTATCCTCTCTAACCTCCCTCCTTGGCAGGGGCTTGGAGGTAGGGGCTGCGAAGCCGGGAACTTTTCTGAGAAGTGTGGGGGTCAGGTGCAATCAGCCCCCACCCAGCCCTGGCCGGAGCAGAGGGTAGAAGGGAGGGTGCCTAACCAGGCTCAGAGCCCTGAGTTCCAGCCCGGCCTTTGTCACGAAGCGGCCAGGGGACCTTGACAAGCCCCTCCCCGTTCCCTGCCTTGGTTCCGGAATCTGGGATAAAGCCCGCTAAGCGTCCGACTTCAGCTCAGGTCACGATCTCGTGGTTCATGAGTTCAAGCCCTGCGTGTTCCAGCTCAGAGCCTGGAGCCCGCTTCGGATTCTGTGTCTCCCTCTCTCTGCCCCTCCCCGACTAGTGCTCGAGCTCTCTCTCTCTCACTCTCAAAAATAAATAAACATTAAAAAAAAAAATAAAGAAATAAGAGCTTCAGGCCCGGGCGCGGGGCTCTCATTCAGAAGGGGAACAAGGTGGAACGTGGTGATGTGGTGCCACGAGCACACCTCCACAACATTTTCTGGTCCATTCCCCTGCCCCCCTGGTCCCCCGCAGGTGGCCGCGCGGAGGTTTTCAGAGGAGGCGGCTCCCCGGGCAACCCTTTCTTGGGTGAACTCTCCGCGCCAGGGAACGAGTCCATGGTGTTTCTCAAAACAAAGCGAGGCGGCCCCCCCTCCCAGAACCACCCAGAACGGGTGCAAACCTGCAGATTCCTGAGCCTCCTCCAGACCCCCTGGATGGCAGTTCGTGGGGCAGGTGACCCAGACTGTGTGTCGCAATACCTCCTTGTGTCGGTGGGGGGCGGGGGGCAAGACCACCTCCAGCTGATTGATTCATCAGGAGGACCCTCAGGTCGCCGCCACACTTGTGGTCGCGACCGACAGCGGAAGGACAGAGAGTAAAATCGGCAGAGGGAAAAGGCCCACGGGGAAGTCCGGAGAAAACCAAACGCCGGCTTCCAAGAGCCCTCGCCCTGGGGAGTCACTCACCACGTGCTTAATTCCTCCGGCAACGCGTTTTGGCTACACCCGTCGAAGCTCGTCGTAGACCCGGTGCCCAGGGTTTTGGCTGGGGTCTCGTCGTGCAAGCGCCTTCTTTTGGGCTCGCTCCAAAATTCCAGACTCCCAGAAGACAAGCAGGCAGGACACGTTGTTTGCCCAGGGCCAGGCTGGCAGGGACAGCAGTCTCAGCCGGCTTCGCAAACACCTGTCTGCCCCACCCACTTCCTCCCGAGGGATTCTTAACACACATCCAAGTTTGAGAGTCACTGGTCTGGTGGATAAAGCTGGGTCAACAACTCTATTTCTGGTTACTGCGCGACTCATGATAAGCTGCTTGAGCATCCTGAACCTGACGTCCTGATTTGTACCAGAGAGGATATATTTCCTCCCCAGGAGCTTAAATCCAAATCCCAGGTAACCTCTTCCAGAAGTGAGCAGAAGGGAGGAGAGCCCTCCTTTAAGGGGTCCTGCCGTACCTAGGCTGCTGGAGCAGAACTTGACCCCGGAGGCATGGAGAGAAGGAAAAGAGCAGAAGCAGCGGCAGGAAGGGGGCGATTCTTCAGATATATGAGGATGTGGATCCCCAATCACCCCTCTAGTGCCCTCCCTGGGGGGAGACCCGGCACCCAGAGACCAGGCTCCCCTCTGCATGGCTTGGGCACTCAGGTGCGGGTGACAGGGCCACCGAACTGAGCAAGACCAGGTGCCGTCCTTGAGGATGGGTGGGGCCCTGGCCAGGGATCAGGATCTTGGGACACCAGGAGGGACCCCTGCTCAGGCATCGGTGGGACCTGAGACGTTAGACAAATCACGTCACCTTGTTGAAGCCCGGTTGCCTCTTTTTAAAAATGGGGCTCTGATGCCCAAAATCTAAGGGAAGATTGCGAAGATTAAAAACGACAATGACAGCTTTGTGAAAAAATGACAAAGCATGGTTTTGAAAGAGCTTTATAACCCCTGGAAATTATCTATGAGCAGATTTTCACCCTCCTGACTTCAGCCTTAAGCAGAGGAAAGAACCCTTTGTTGACGTTTAGGACTGGCTCTGTCACAAATTTTCCTGCTGACCTGGAAAGTCTGTCTGTCTCTCTCTCTCTCTGGACCTCAGTTTTCCTCATCTGCAAAATGGGAACAGTAATACCCTGCCATCACCTTATCAGCATTGTAAGTTCTTTCCTTTTCCTTTCTTTTTTTTTTAAAGTTCATTTATTTATTTTGAGAGACAGAGAGAGAGAAGTCAGGAGAGGCAGAGAGAGAGAGAGAGAGAGAGAGAGAGAGAAACCCAAGCAGTCTCCTCACTGTCAGCGCGGAGCCTGATGTGGGGCTTGAACTCACACACAGTGAGATCATGACCGGAGCAGAAACCAAGAGTCAGATGCCTAATCAACTGAGCCACCCAGGCTAACCGGTTCTTTCCTTTTTTCATCTTGTTCCAGAACTGCCAGAGACACATCTGTGTTCAAGGATGTGGACCAGCATCTCTTTGAGGAACATTCCAAAGGAGAGTGGAAAATAGTCTTGGAAGGGCCATTCTTGGACCTTTGTGGGGGCACATTAGCGTCATAAGGGCTCTGACAAGTCCTGCAGGAAGGACACTGTCTCAAGTTTTTATGCTCAGGGAACTCCTTTGGTCAGAACCCCCACGGGCACCCTACAGAACAGTCCATGGCATTCTCTTGGGGGTTGCTAGGCGAGGAGGACTCGAACAAGATGAATCCCAGTTACGTCCACCAGACACAGCCTTCCCAGGTCGGTGGCAGGCCATCCTTGCCCTTGGCCTCGGTCCCCCTTGGGAGGTGACCTTGAGGCCGGCCTCACGGTCTCAGCTCCAACCTCTAGCAAGTTTTTTGTTCCCAGATGCCTGAAAGTCCCGGAAAGTGCTGCCTGAGCCAAAATTCAAAAGACATGATGAACCAGGTTCATTTTAGGGCCGTGGCAACAAGCAGGCATGCTCCCCAGTGGGTTGCTTGGATAAATGAGTTAATTTTGTCCAAGCTCCAAGCCTCTCGAGAACTTTGGTGCTGAGGGTGTATATATGTGTGTGGTGGGGGGGGGGGGCACGGCATGGAATGTGCTCTGGGGTCTTCTGGGAGCCGACAAAGGGGGGCTGCATACTCAGCCCTGCAATGAGTGGCGGTAATAATGGTGCAGGGGTCAGTCCCAGCCAGGGAGCTTGACAGGTGGAAAAGCCTTGGAAAAGCCCACATCGGCAGCTTTGCCAGGGGGAGCTGGGAGAGGGGCTGACTGGAGGCCTTGGCGCCTCATCTTGAGGCTGAGCCAGGCGGTCCGGGGCAGCAGAGGTGGGGAGAGGTGTCCTTCCGAGGGACCTAAGCACGGGCAGGGACAAGAGCAGGGCTTCTGAGGCAGACAGCACTGGGTTCGAGCCTTGCCCGAGCCCCGAATGAGCTGTGTGTCATTGGGCAGGCCCTTGGCCTCTCTGAGCCTGTTTCTTCATCTGCAAACGGAGACAGTCAGCTCTCTCTCTGAGTCATGAGTGGGACGACTTGGGCAGAGCGCCTACGTATCCCTGGCACACAGCAGGTGCTCCGTGGATGCCGTTTCTCTCCTTGTCCTTTGGGTCGGCGCTGAGACCGGCAGAGGCTCGTTTTTTTCCTCTTTTAACTTTTAATTTTTTTTTTTTCAACGTTTTTTATTTATTTTTGGGACAGAGAGAGACAGAGCATGAACGGGGGAGGGGCAGAGAGAGAGGGAGACACAGAATCGGAAACAGGCTCCAGGCTCCGAGCCATCAGCCCAGAGCCTGACGCGGGGCTCGAACTCACGGACCGCGAGATCGTGACCTGGCTGAAGTCGGACGCTTAACCGACTGCGCCACCCAGGCGCCCCTCCTCTTTTAACTTTTAATTGAAGTATAACATGCACGCGGCAAAGTGCGTAAATCTCTTTTGTTTTTTAAGATTTATTTCAACTCTTCTGGGTCTGAAAATGTAAAACCTTAAAATAAGCCTCCAATGATTTCCTGGATGGCATTAAAATTTGCTTTGAAATAAGACTCACAAGGAGTTGCAGAAATAGGACCGGGTTCCCCTTTACCCAGCTTTTCCCCGACGACAGCTTACAAAACCACGGGACACTGTGAAGCTAGGGAGTCGATGTTGGTACAATATTATCAACTAAAATAAAAAGTGCGTGGGTCTTACGTGGACAGCTCAGTGGGCTTTCACGGCCCTGACACCAGCCTCCAGACTAAGAACATGAACATGACCAGCACCCCGGAAGTGCCGCTGTACCTCCTCCAGTCCCTGCCCCCTCCCGGAAGTGCACCCCTGTGCCTCCTCTAGTCCCCTACCCTCTCCCGGAAGTGCCCCCACGCATCCTCCAGTCCCTGCCCCCTCTCGGAAGTGCCCACCCTGCCTCCTCCAGTCCCTGGCTCCTCCCAGAAGTGCCCCCTGTGCTTCTTCCCGTCCCTGCCCCCTCCCGGAAGTGCCCCTCCATGCGTCCTCCAGTCCCCTGCCCCCTCCTCCAGGGTAACCTCGGTGGGTCCTCCCTTCCTATAGCGTAGATTCGCTTTGCAGGCCTTTGAACTTTCTGTGCCCGTGTTCCCGTGTACAACTCCTGCTCACCTTCCGGTCCAGGGGCTCCGCTCCCCCTGTGGCGGGTGCTCGGAGCTGCCTCGTTCCCGCTGCTGTGCCGGCAGAGTTTTAGAAAGGGGTGGGGCTCCTGGGTGGCTCGGTTGGTTAAGCGTGGGACTCGATTTCAGCTCAAGTCGTGACCTCACGGTCCGTGAGTTCTAGCCCTGTGTCGGGCTCTGCGTGGACGGTGAGGGGCCTGCTTGGGATTCTCTCTCTCCCTTTCTCTCTCTCTGCTCCTCCCCTACTCTCTCTCTCTCTCCGTCTGTCTCTCAAAATGGATAAATAAACTTTAGAAAAGAAAAGGGGACAACCCTGCGTGACTGTGGGACAGAGCCCTGCCCCCCGTCCTTAGCAAGGTCCTTTGCCGCCTGGGTCCAGAGAAGCTGGCCAGATGGCCTCTCCTCCAACGGGTGGCGGTGTGGGCTGAACTGTATTCCCGGTTCCCCAAATTCGCGTTCAAGTCCTAACCCCCAGTGCCTCAGAAGGTGACTGTATTTGGAGACAGTCTTTAAAGAGACAATTAAGTTAAAATGAGCTCATTAGGAGGGACCCTGAGGCAGTGTGACTGGTGTCCTTATAAGAAGAGACTAGGGCACAGACACCCCCGGAGACACTCAGGGAGAAGGTGGCCGCCTACTAGCCAAGGAGAGAGGCCTGCACCCCCCCGCGGGCACCCCGGACTTCCCGCCTCCAGACGGTGAGGACCTGAGTGTCTGTGACGCTGTGTCGTGACAGCCCCGAGCACACTGGCCGGGCGTCCACTCTCTGGTCATCTTCTCGAGCCCCTGGGCTGGTGCTCATAGATGACAGGGGCATGGGGCCTCCCCGCCGTCCCCAGGCCTTGCGTCTATAGGCCCCAGTGGAAGGGGAAGCAGCGATTGTATCTAAAGTCTCAGCTCAGCACAGGGGCCAGAGAGTGTCACCCGGTCTGTTCCCTCAACCCCACACGACGTCAGGGCCACCCTGCTTCGGCCTCTGGAGGGTCCCCTGGGGCTGGTCCCTCGTTCTCTCACTCTGGCTCGCCCTGCCCACCATGCTCCTTCCTCCAGCTTCTCCTGACCCCACCAGGCTCCTGTCCTGTGCCCTGACCCTTGGGTCATCTCACTGTCTCAAGCAAAGGCAGCCCTAGGACGCCGGGGGAAATGCACGCCTCTGGCTTTCTGTGCGGCTCCCTGGGCTTCCCCTTCCTCCTGTGGGATTAGGGCTGGGGCAGGGAGGCTGCCCCGCTGTTGGAGGAAGATGTGGAGGGCCTCCGGGGACCCAGGCGTGACCCACACGAGGTAGCAGGAGGAGGGTGCTGGGTGCAGAGGGGTCTGGCCCTCCCCTACTCACCCCCTGACCTGCAGGCTGGCAGGAGGTGGAGGGGAGCCTCAACGCAGCGGAGGGTTGAAGCCGGAGGCCTCCGAGAGGAGGTGACTGAGGCGGACGGTGGGTCCCAGGTCCCTACCGCGTTTGTGCGTGTGTGTTGTGGGATGTGGTGTGGGCGGGAAGGAAAGCGTGTGATGAAGATGTTCATTAGAAGTAAGGCTGGTGGTGATTGACGGCGGGGCTTTGTCCCCTCTCCTACACGTGCTCAGGACAGCTTGCTTTTCGTCTCTTTCACAGACGGGCGTCCCACGGTACATCGGTCAGCTGTGGCCGTGCGACAAACCACCCGGAACCTCGGCGGCACCGAACAAGAAGCATTGGTTTCTTACTCACGGCCCATCGGGCTTCAGCAAGATCGAGGCTGGACCCGGCAGATCTTGGCCTCCCCCTGAGGGCCGGGCCCCGGTCTGCCCCATGCGTCCCTCTCGCTCTCTTTGGACGCGGCTACCCAAGGCGTGTTGTCCCCGTGATGGCAGCAGGGCCAGTGGGAAAGCCTCGTGGGCAGGCACATTTGAAGGTGCTCATGGCGTGGTCACCAGCATCCCTCTGGCCAAAGCAAGTCACGTGGCCATGTTGGACACCGACAGGTCGCAGAAAGGGAAGTGCGCATCACCTTGGAGGAGACGGGCAGGGAGAGAATGTTTTTTGCCCAGTAATCTCATCTGTACATTCTATAAACTTTAAAAATATTTTTAAAAAGTTTATTTATTTTAAGAGAGAGAGAGAGAGAGTGCGAGTGGGGAAGGGGCAGAGAGAGAGAGGGAGAGAGAGAGAATCCCAAGCAGGCGCCGCACCATCAGCACAGAGCCCGACACGGGGCTCGAACTCGCGAACCGCGAGATCGTGACCTGAGCCGAAGTCGGACGCTTAACCGACTGAGCCACCCAGGCGCCCCTGACAGTGGAACTTTTCTAAGCGTTTTTTAAGTTTTACTTTTAATGTTATTTATTTTTTGAGAGAGAGACAGAGCGCAAGCGGGGGGGGGGGGGCGAGAAAGGGGGAGACACAGAATCCGAAGCAGGCTCCAGGCTCCCAGCTGTCAGCACAGAGCCCCCCGCGGGGCTCGAACCCAGGAACCGTGAGATCATGACCTGAGCCAAAGTCGGACGCTCAACCGACTGAGCCACCCCAGGCGCCCCGAGAACTTTTGGTCTTGTGAGGATGAAGTTTGCACAAGAAAGTAAAGCCCTTAGTCGAATTGTAGGAGCCCAGTAGGCTTTTGGTAGGTATGAGGGTACAGCAGTCACACGCCCCCACACTGGGACCCACCATGTCCTTCCAGGTAAGTCCTGTGATGCTGGCATTCAGCCACCGAGCTAACTGGCTCCCGGGACTGCCCGAACCGCTTCCTGTCCTCTTAACCCAGAGCACGGACCCAGGGCGCCTTGACTGTGGCAGCCACAAAGATGCCTTTCCATGGGTTCTCGCCACCCGTTCAGGGACAGAGCCTTGAATGTCACCTCCACTTTCAAATCTGCCCCCTTCTGTGGGCACGGACCATCTGATCCCGGCTTAGGATCAGAAAAGCTGCCCGGAGGCTGCCTGGCACGCACCTGGGCGCCGTGGGCAACGTGGCCCGCATGCCGAAGCGGGCAGCAAAGCCCCGGGCCCAGCCTGGCGCGGCTCGAACGTGCTGGCGCACTGCGGTAAGACCGCCTTCGACTTAATATATGCTAATTCGATTTTAATGGCATTCAGATTTCCAACAGTAGTGCGGCGTTAGCCATGGTAAGTTATAATCATATCTAATTGGTAATTCTAACATAACAAATTTCTTGGATAAATTATTCTTAGTTAATAGTCCCCCAGGAACAACCTCAGCGCGCGCACACACACACACACACAGAGGCATATATTTTAGGGGAAATTGAGAAAAAAAGAACAAGGTGGAAGCAGGCTCGCGGTGAGGCAGACTTATCTCAGACCTGGACTCTTTTCGGGACCTCTGCCAGAGACCCCAGTAAAAGTCTTCGGAGGTGTTAGAACCCGGGACCCTCGGAGCAGCTGAAGGCTGGGCGTGGTGTTGCAAAGTCAAGGCTGTTTTCCGACAGACTGTGCCCAGCCCCAGGAAGGGGCCACCAGGCTCAGGCCTCAGCCCCCTGCTGGACCCTGTCACTGGGGAGGCCCGCCTTGGCTGCACAAGCTCCTCCCCCAACCAGATTGGTCCGCCCTGCAGGTCTTTCCTGGCACAGATTCCAAGATCCGCCCCCCCCCCCCAAAGGAGCCAAGTTACTATTTTCTTTACCAGGCAGAAATAGCTCAGTTGGGTGTAATTCCAGA
Source organism: Panthera uncia (assembly GCF_023721935.1). Lineage (NCBI taxonomy): Eukaryota > Metazoa > Chordata > Mammalia > Carnivora > Felidae > Panthera > Panthera uncia. The sequence goes on from NW_026057585.1 coordinate 91,564,274, forward strand.
AAAAAGGATGGGGAGGGGGTGAGCCCACCCCGCTTCCCGTCTGCACTTTGTTGCTTACCTGCAGTAACCCCTGGGGAGCTGCCCGCGACCTCAGTTTTCCCGGCTGTAACATGGGTTGAAACTCGACATCCCTCTCTGTTTCAGCTGTCAGGAAGAGGCTTTTTCTCTGGTGTTGGGGTGAGGGGGCGGGCCCTATTGTAGCAGGCAGAGGGTCTGCCCCGGGGCATCCGTGGAGAATGTTCTCTCCTGTTTCTTTTGGGCCGCCCCTGGCCACAGGAGAGGGTGGCATTCATCTCCCGCTGGCAGGGGTTTCTGGCTTGTGCCCGCAGAGGACGGGTGTCAGGGCGGCCACGTCACCCCACCGAGGGGAAGCAGGAAATGGGGGAGAGAGTCACTTCTTACCCATAGCTTGTGATGCCGGGCAAGTCCCCTCTCCCCCTTGGCCCTCCCTTCTTGGTCTACTTATGACACGAGCACAGTCGTGCTCACCTTATGCGGCTGTTGCGTGGACTGACTGAAACAATGCCAGCTGGTAGATGGGCGTTTCTCTCTCCTTTATCCTTTTTCCTTCTCCATCCCCTTCCCCTTATGCTGGGATGATCTGAGGGCACAGCATGACCTTGGGGGAAGGGGAAGGAACCCCACGAGGTCCCTTTTGTCTAGCACTAAAACCTGGAGACAGATGTTATCATCTGTGAGAAATGACAGGTAATATTTATTGAGCACGTACTACATGCCAGGCAGCGTTCTAAGTACTTTCTATAACCTCTGCCTTTCGGCCCTAAGGGCAGGTACGGTTATTACCCTCATTATACAGACAGGCCACTAAAGCACAGAGAGGGTATGTGAGTGGCCTGAGGTCGCACAGCTAGTCAAAAGCCAAGCCAGAAGGTGAACCCCGCAGAGTTGGGCTGCAAAGCTAACCTTCCTAACCACCGCACGGTACTGCCCCTTTCACCGGCCAGCTTGCGATCATTAGAATATTTAGGGGAACCATCTGCCTCGGTCCATTTCACAGTTGGAAAAACAGACTTTAAGAGAGGTTGAGCGGTTGGCCCGAGATCCCGCGGTGGGAATACGGCAAAGCTACAGTTATTTTTAAAAAATGTTTGTTGATTTATGTTGAGAGATGGAGAGCACAGGGGAGGGGCGGGGGGGGGGGGAGAGAGAGAATCCCAAGCAGGCTCTGTCCTCTCAGCGTAGAGCTCGACATGGGGCTTGAACTCACGAACCGTGAGCCCATGACCCGAGCCCAAGCCCAGAGTTGGACGCTTGACCGACTGAGCCACCCAGGCGCCCCGGCAAGGCCTGCAGTTTGAACCCGCAACGCTTTCTACCCCCAAGGTCGTTGCATCCCTGGCCCTCACTGTGGATGGGGTGAGCTTGGACGGGGCAGCTCCCGGGCTTCTTCCTGCCCGGCTCCAGAACATTCCCGCCCCCGCCCTGTGCCATCCAACCCCGAGGACATCTTCCTCACAACGAAGCCCCTTTCTGGGTGACGTTCACATTCCAGCCCCGCCTGGTAGCTCTCCGCGGGCCTGGGCTTGGGTTGCCTCGGGGTCGGGAACGGGTCCGTTAGGCCTTGGGGCGAAGGGCTAAATTAAGCCCCTCCCCCCAAACTTCCAGCGTGGGTTATCCGTGGTTTGGCACGAGTGCTTTATCCCGGCAGACGTGGCCTCGGATCTCAGGGCTGTGCCCGTGGGCTGTGTGACCTTAAGCAAACGACTCACCCTCTGAGCCTCTACCTGCTCCTCTGTAAGATAGGGGGACACCTGTCCACAGGGCCAGCGCGCCGGAGCGCCTGGCAGACGGTCCGTGCTTAACGCCTGTTTGCTGTTCTCCGGACACATGAGGCCACGTCGGCACCCCGCTTGAGCCCCAGACCTGCCGGAAGTCACCCGGAGCACGGCCCTCCTTCCGCGCACTCAGGGTGTCCAGCGTCAAACTTAACCACCGTCCCCCTGCGTTCTCATTCCGGACCCTTTATTCCGTCTCTGGCTGTGCGGACCAAAGGACCTCTGGCTCGTGATCACGGCTCCCTCGCCCTCCCTACCCACCCTTCCCGGAGGTCTGGGGGCCCCTCCTGAGGCTCCTGCCCTCCCCCAGCCCCACTGCCTGGCCCCGCCCCTGGGATCGCCCAGGCCGCCTCCTCGGTGCTGCTGCCCAAGGCGTGTTGGTGCCTGGGCGAGTCCCACGGCGCCTCTGAGCTTTGTCCCTGCGTTTGGAAAGTGGGGGACAGACAGCATTGTTTCAAGGGCTAAAGCCTCCAGCCCAGTGCGTGGTACATAATCAAGGCTTCGCACACCCTTCCCCTCCAGCCGGCACCGCTGACCTTCACGGAACCCATCCCGGGAGCTACTTAAGTAAGCACCTGACTGGCTTCCCTGTGCCAAGAGCAGGCGTCTCAAACTTGACTAGGCCCACGAGCATGTGGGATCTTGTTAAAATAGCGCCTCGGATTCAGCGGGTCTGGGGGCGGGGGGTGGGGCCCAAGGCTCTGCACGTCTGTCAAGTTCCCAGGGGACGCCGATGCTGCTGGTGCAGAGACCACGCCGAGGAGCGAGGATCTAGAACTCTCCCCCGGCAGTACTCTCCTGTCTGCTTCTGAGCATCTTCCATGATTCTGACGCTCTCACCCGTGGCTCGAAAGTTTCGCTGGCTCCCTAGTGCCTTGTGAGGATACCAGTAGCTAACATTCACGGAGTACTTCGGCCATGCCAGGCCTCATCCTAAGTAAGAGCTCCCCAGTCTTTCATCTGACTCTCTGGGATGAATGCTGTGAACCCTGGCAGGCCCATTTTACAGAAGAGGAAATGGAGACACAGAGAGGGTAAGTCGAGGGCCCGTGTCACAGCGACAGCGACGGAACTGGACGTCGGGCCCAGGCCCGGTCTGTGCGCTTGGCCGCTCTGGGGGCCCCTATTATGGCGTCGCATCCCCCCTGTCTGGGATTTAAGGGACTTTCCCTTGGGTCGGAGAAGGAAGTTCCTGCAGGAAGTGGAGTGTGGGCATCAGCTTAGGAAAGGACTCCTCCAAAATGCTTTCTCTCTGTGGCCTTGGGGACTCCAGGGTCAGTGGGATTCGAGGCGGAGGGGGGAATGTGGGCCCGGGTGGGGAGAGGGAGAAGATCGGGGGGCAGAGTCCGGGCGGTGGCCAGGGAAGCTCCGCCCCAAGGTCAGTGCAGCTGGCAGCCGGGGATTCCGCTGTGTGTGCTGACATTTCGGCCTGTCGCTGACAATTGAGCCCGTTTGACAAAAATGCATGTGTTTCGCGCATCTGTTTCCTTCCACCTATCACTTAGGGCTGTCGCTCCCGGAGGAGGCCAAGGGCGTAATTGCTGACATAACAACTTAAGTGCTTTCTGGAAAACTCTACTCCCGCTCTGGTCTGTGGCTCTACTTTCCTGGCTGGGCTGCAGGGTCAGGTTCTTTTGTTCCATCTCTGTCCCTGTCTCTCTCTCTCTCTCATTCTCCTTATTGTCTCTCCCTCTATGTCTCTGTGTCCTCCCCGCCCCCTCCTCCTCTCTATCTATCTGTCTCCGTGTCTGTCTGTCGTCTATCTCGTCTCATTTCCATCCGCTCCTGACTCTTCAGCTTTCTCCTTGCCTCATTCAGTCCCGGCGTTGGTCTCTTTCTGTTTTGCAAGAGCCCAACTGGACGGGAGGGTCCTCTTCCAGAGTCTCCTCCGAGTGACCCCTGTCACTGCCCCCTCCATCCGTCATCTGCAAGTCCCTCTGTGGAGCCTCCTGTCTCCCCAAGATCTCTGATCCCAGGGTGAACCTGACCACAGTGTCCCAAGCAGGCTTCCTCGGTCACCAGCCCTCCCTCCTCCACCCCCCCTCCCCGCCCCAGCTTTCCTTTTTGCCAGGAGTCAGGGCTCCTGGCCGAGTCTCCCTGACGCTGGCCACCCATCCGTGCTGCCCTGGAGAAGGATAGGTGAGCATCCAGCTTGAGGGACCGTCTGGGGCTGTCAGCACCCCCGCAGGGGCAGAGACCCCCCCCCCCCCCCCCCCCCCCCCTATTTTTGGTTTTGTTTCCCCAGCTGTGTGTATACTTGTACATTCCCTAAATCCTACAGCTTTTCAGGACAGCGACTCTGAAAGGCTGGGTTCCTGTCTTGGTGTGACACCAGAGCCCTGAGGAGGGGCTGTCCGCATCTCCCCGTGGACAAGGAGGCTGTGAGCCTGGGAAGAGAGGCCGGTGGTGTAGGCGGGTCTCCAGATCCGCTCCTGCTTGGCCAATGGCTCAGCCAGGGCAGAAGCAGGAGGGGGGACCGTCTCCAGTCTACGGAGGCACAGGGCAGAGGAGCCATGTGACCCCCCCCCCCAGGGTCCCCATGGGAAAAGAGCAGATGGTGACAAGGGACTGCCAGCAGAGCCGGCCCCGGCCCTCCTCCCCAGAAGGGTCAGCAGCGGGGTGAATGTTATGTGCCTCTCCCACTTCCTGTGACCCGAGTGATGGGGGCACCCCCGGTGTCCACAGCTTGAGAACCCAGGCCACAGAAGGGTGGTCCCGTCTCGGAGCCACCGCAAGAGACTGCGAGTGGCAGCCGTGAGCACTTGCCGTTGACGAGCCCAACTCGGAGAGCCCCACGGACCAGGAGGAGGTGGGCTGCCAGCCTGGCCGATGGGCTGGGGGGGGGGGGGGGGGGATGGGAGTGGCCTCAAGGGGCCTCTGCACCTGCCTGGCTAGCCAGGCACCACGATCAGCGGGCATCATGGGAGCCCTCTGATGGCACGGCCTGGGCCAGGGGGAAGCTCAGTGTCCGTCAGCGGAGTGACTAGACAAGCAAAGAAATGAAGAATCCACCTGCCCTCTGCGGCTGGGCTCCGCCCTACCCATCCCGCCTTCCTTCCCTTTGACCCCAGCTTGGAGAAACCACCATTTCCAGTCTGCTCGGGCCACGAAGTCCTCAAGTTCAGAGCCCAGAGCGGGCGGCCGCCCCCATCCCTCGTGGCACTCAGCGGGCTTTCTTCGGGCGTGTCCCCTGCCACTTTATGCAGTCCATCCACTTGCTGCTGAGATATTAATGCGCTTCAGGGGTCAGTGGAGGCCAACAGCCGTGCTGCTAATAGGGCAAAGCAATTCCAATTTCATGCCTACATGGGCTTCCCTCTATTAAGGCAAAGAGTGGGAACAAATCTTTTTTTTTTTTTTTTATTCTTTCCAGAAAACAGGCAAAGGCGTCGTGTGACAGAGGCTTAGGTGAGATGGCTGGCAGGCAGCAGAGGGGGCAGGTTGGCTCATGTGAGACAGAACAGAGCCTCGAGGAAGAAGGAAGTAGGGTGAGGAGGCCGGTGGCACTGTGTGGTTGTGGCCTGCTGATCCGGCCTGGATGTTTATCCCGATGAACATCTGACAGCCCCCAACCCTTGAAAGTCATGTGCTTCAGTGTTGCTGTCAACCTGCCAAATGCAGGTAGGCAAATATTCACTGAATGAACGGATCGCGTAGGTGGCAAAAAATGGCCCTACGTCTGCCTCTTGCCCCGTGTCCACACAGTATGCAATGGGACTTAGCAGCTCTTTTCAACAAAAAGTCCAGTCTGTTTCTCTGCCCCCTGGAGCTGGGCTGGCCTTGTGACTTGCACTGGTGAGTGAAATGTGGTACAGGTGACGGAGTGCGGGTTCCGCGGGATCACAAGAGGCCTGTGTGCTTTGGCTCTCCGTCTTGCTCCTCGGCCCTCCGTGGGCTGGCCTGCTGGAGGATGACAGACGGGACAGAGCTGGGTCATCTCAGTGAAGGTGACCCTCGACCAGGCAGCCCCCGGCTGACTGCAGATACAAAAGGGAGCCCAGTCTCCATCAACTAAGCCTGGCTCAGCTCAGCAGCGTGACGAAAATATCGAATGGTGGTTGATGTTGACGATTTGGGGATGTTTGTTACGCAGCAGCATTGTGGCGATCGATAACTGATACAAGAGCCGTACCACGGTGTTCCTACTGAATCTGCAGCCCTCGTGCTCCTTGACCCATGGTGAGGACTTCATAAACATTTGTTGAACAAGTTGATGTACTTTTGGAAGTGCTGGTGTAACTACTTGCCTCTCCCCTCAGTGCGTAGTGAATTGTCCTACCTCTAAGCTTTTGTTCATTCTGTTCTCTCTGTCTAGAATATTCTCTGCCTGGCCAGCCTCTCTCTTTCCTTCTGGCGTCCGTTCTCTTTGGTTTCCTCTGACCCATCTCTCCCACCCCGGCAGAATGGATCTCTCCCACCTCAGTGCACCAGAGCTCTGGGGAGGTGCTGAACACTCATCCCACTGAGTCACCTTGGTTAGTCGGGTAAATGTCCTCCCCTCTCTAGACCATGAGCTCCCTCAGGGTAGAGAGAACATCTTGCTCATCTCTGCAGCCTGGATGCCTCGGACAGGACCCGGTCCATAGCAGGTCTTGGAGAGGTGCTGATTCATTCATTCATTCATTCATTCACTGGCTCAAGAGTTGTTAAGCACCTGCCATGTGTGAGGCTCTGGTCCAAGCACTGAGGACACAAAAGTGAATGATTCAGACGTAGCTCCCACGCTCAAAGGCTGCCATTCTGGCCAAGGGTAGGGCAAAGGCCCTGAGGCAGAAGTGGGCTTGAACAGTTTGAGGAACGGAAAGATGAGCGTGAATGGAAGGGGATGTGTGTGAATGAGACCGGGTCACCAGGCGGGGCTGCGTCCCATGTGGTTTGTAAAGGCTTTGGATTTATTTCCTGCATGGGGGTGCCTTAGTCCAGTGGGGCTGCGATAACAAAATACCACAGACTGGGTGGCTTACGAACCAACAGAAATTTATCGCTCACGGTTCTGGAGGTTGGGCATCCACGATCAGGGGTTCTGGTGAGGCCGCATTTTCCGGAGGCGGACTGCTGACCTCTCGCCGTGTCCTCACACAGTGGAAAAAGCAAGCTAGCTCTTGGGGGTCTCTTTCTAAGGGCACTGCTCCTATGTATGAGGCCTCTACTCTCATGAACTCAGCACCTCCTAATACTATCCCGTTGGGCATTAAGTACCAACACATAAATTTGGGGAAAGCAGAGACATTCAGTCTGTGCAGTTACTGGAAACTGCGTTTTCTAGTAAACCATTGGAAGGTTCTGACTTGGAGGGTGCCGTGTGGTGATTTCTGTTTAAAAGCATCCTCTGGCTGCTGTGGGTGGGGGGCTGGGCAAGAGGGGAAGCTGAAGACCAGATGAGAAACCCAAGGTAATGTCCCAGGCAAGAGGTGGCTTTGCGTAGAGGGCTGGCAGTGGAGAAGGAGGGCAGTGAATTCGGGATGAGAGTTGGGAGTCAACCCAACAGGCCGTCGGGTCGGACGTGGAGAGACGAAGGCAAGAGGTGGACGGATAAAAGCCAAATGTTTCGCCAGGTCAACCGGGTGGATGGGGACCATTTTCTGAGAAGGGCGAGTCTGGAGGAGGAGCACGTACGGGAAGGCAAATCCAGAGCTGAGTTTCAGCCCCCAGGGAGTGGGAGGGGCATGTTAGACACCCATGTGGGGAGGGGCCAATTGTAGCCAATTGGCTTTCTGAGTCTGGAATTGCAGGGAAGTTAGGGGGGTAGAGATTTGGGAGGCAATATGGAAATGAATAGAATTGGCCATCCAGGTCCTGACTTGGCCAGAGGCAAAGGGGCCGTGAAGACAGCAAGGGGGGCAAAGCCACGGCTTAATTCCCAGCCTGGCATGTCTGGGGTCTGGAGATTTGGTAGGGACGCCCCCCCCCCCCGCCCCGCCCAGTTCCCCAGCACAATTCCTGGGAGAGGCACAAAGAGCTCAGTGACGTCATGGGGCAGAGGTGAGGGCCACTCCTGGGGACAGGGCCTCCCCCTCCACACCCCCGTCCTGTGCTTCTCCGTGGCAGACACAATGCTCTGTGCTCTCCGCTGCATTTCCTCTCCCAGGGTACACAGGAGACCCATTTCCCAGCCTCCTTGCAGTTAGCTGGGGCCACGGAAGTACGTCTGGCCGATGGGAAGTGGACACAGGTGGCCCGTGGCACCACCAGGCCTGGCCCCTCAAAACACCCTGTGTGATCGGATGGGTTCCCCGCGGCTGCTGTAACACATTACCACAAGCTTCGTGGCTCCAAACAAGGCACATTTATTCCCGTAGCATCCTGGAGATCGGAAGTCCGAAAGAGTCTTTTCGCACTTAAGTGACCGCAGAGGGCCAGCTCCTTCGGGAGGCTCTCGGGGAAAATCTGCTTCGGTGCCCTCCTGGCTTCCAGGGCCACCTGCACGGGTAGGCTCCTGGCCTCTCACTCCAGTCCCTTGCTGCGGTTGTCACATCTCCTGCTGCGGACATTGACCTTCTCGCCTCACTCTCGAAGGACCCTTGGGATCACATGGGACCCACCTGGAATAACCCAGGTGAATCTTCCCACCTCAAGATCCTTAAATTAATCATATCAGCAAAATGACTTATGTCGTGTGAAGTAACATATACATGGGTTCTGGGGATTAGGGTGTGGACATCTTTGGGGGACCATTGTCCTGCCTGCTGCGGCGAGCCTCCGGCCCTCCCCTCCCCCACCCTGGAGATTCCAGAGGCCCCGTGTTCTGGTTAGTGTAGCTACAACATGAAAGAGGCTGCCCGACCTGCATGAACCCCAAATAAATTGTTATTAGGCTAAGCCAGTGAGACTCTGGGGTTACTGTGTTACAACAGTAACATGGCCTGCCCTATCCAAACTAATACAGTCCTCTGTGGGGTCCCCCCGATGACCCTCAGTCTTGGCTACAGCTCAGAGGGGCCAACCCCAACCCTCCCCAGGGTCTCTCAGTCCTTCCCTCTGAGCGAATAGCCGAATGGCATGGGGAATCTTCTCATGGTCGGGTAGAAAGTTCTGGAACCTCTGCCACTGGCTTTTGCGTGATCGTGATTGATGTTGGCTCTGGCCAGGTGACTTGTTTTGGCTAAAGAAGCATTCATAGACACGACAGGCAGATGCCTTGCCCTTGGCTGTGGGGTTTGGGTTGCTCCTTGAGCTTTGGTGAGCCGCCGTAAGAGCATCAAAGGTCGGAGAGCCACTGCCCCTGTAGCCTGGGCCTAGAGCAAACACCTGTGGTGGAGACCTGAACCCGACCATAGCCAAGAGTCCAGCCCAGTCGACCTGTCGCCTGAAGCAAAGCTGCCCAACTGAGCTCAGACTAGACCAGCGGAACGGCTTCATCGTGAACACGAGCATACTAATAAATGCGTGTTGTTGCATAAATTGAGGTTGGGTTGGTTTGTTACGCAGCAGTACTGTGGCAACAGCTGACTGTTACACTCAGCCCCGAAGAGCCTTGCATTTCCTGAGAGTCTCTGGCCACTTCTCGCATCTGGTCGCTTGGACCGAGACAGTAAGCCGCACCTCTGCTCCTCTTCCCGGAAGGAGCGTGCCTTCCGTCCCCTCTGTCACCCCCTCCCCAGGGCCTGTCCTGACACTGGGTGCCAGGGAGTGCCAGTCGCTGCCACAGAACAAAAGACGAATTCAGAGCCACAGACTAAGGTGGGGAAAATTGTTTCGTTTTAATTAAACTGATTGAAGAAGCCAAGACATAGACAGAAAGAGACGAAGAACAGACTGGAAATAGTTTAGAAAAGAAAAGAAAACCGATCGCGGCGAAGTCAGAGCGGGGTGGAGTGGCGGGAGTGGCGGCCGGGCCTTCACGTCAGCTCCAGGACCACTGTCAGGGCGAGCACCAAGGTGAGCCGGACGCCAGCAGGGCCAGAAGCGGAACCTGTGTCAGGGCGGCAGGGAGCGGGGTCAGGGTCAGGGCCGCGGACCCTGATGGGCGGGGCAGGAATGGATCCCGGATGGCAGAGCTTCAAAGGGCCCCAGCAGAGTCTGGATTCAGCCACGGGATGCCCTGGGTTCAAATCCAACCTCTGCCACCTGTCCCACCAAACTGGGCGTGACCCCTTCCCTGCCCCGGGCTTGCTGGACTGAGCTCAGGCTCCCTGGTGGCCACTGGGACCATCTAGTGGGGACCGGGTGTGGGGGCCTCCATTGTGAAATGTGAGATCAGCCCAGTGTGGGGAGGAAAGGGCTGGTGGGCCAGGGAGCGGTGTTTGGGTCCCGTGGACTGGTGCTCAGGTTGGGCAGGAGCTCAGGGAGGGGGGTATAAGAGTCTCCAGCCGAGGCACCTGAATGTGCTCCCCGCTGCCCTGTGGAGTGGTCCCGAGCCCGGGGGCACAAGCCCATGGTCAATGGCGACACATCCTCTTAGGGCCAGGGCAGCTAAGTTCTCTGAGCTGAGCGAGCTAGAGTCATTGTGGATGGTGGCGAGGGGACACGCTAGGTCCCTGGAAACCCCCACTGGCTGATTTCGGCGTGCTGAGTCCCCCGTAGTGCCTCAGCACCCATTCCTGACCACCCTTGACCCAGACTCTGTTGACCCAGAGGACAGCCGCCTGCCTGAGGCTTGAGGCAAAGGCAAGGGTATACGAACGGGCCGCTGGGGAGACCGGGGCTGCCCGGACCCTTGCAGATCCCTTGGGTTTTAGCGAGAAGCTCTGAGGGTGAGGACGTACCATTGGAGTCTTCCGTTCCTCTTGGAATATTTGGGTTTTCTGTTGGAAAGGACGGAAAGAGAACCGGCTTGGGGTGACATTCAGAGCTCCGCAAAGGAACCCTCCCGTTTCCGGCACCTGCCGTGTGGAATCGCAGGCACCCTCTCGGGGCAGCCCAAAGCCCCTGTGCGGACGTGGCATTAGGTCTGCTTCACAGACGGAGAAATGGGGGAGGTCGAGCGGCTTGCCCCAGGTTGCCCGGCTGTGAAGTGATGTGTCCGGGATCCGAACCCAGAGATCTGGCTTCAAGCACCGAACTCCGGTGCCTGTGTGTGGGGCATCCTCACAGGCAAACTTAGGGGCCCCGGGCCCCGGCCGCTCCCTCGTCCTTGGGACGCCACCCCTGGTCGCCCTCCCAACCCCCGCTCAGGGCAGCGTACCAAACACGATGAGCCGGGTGTGTGTGTCGGTGGAGCCCAGGGGGTTCTGGGCTGTGCAACGGTACATGGAGCCGTTGAGCTCGGCAGGAACCCGCTCCAGCACCAGCTCCTTCCCGTCAAACTCAGTGCTGCCATCCAAGAGGCGGCTTCCGACCCGCGTCCAGGTGAACATGGGCTCCGGGAAGACTTCGTTCTATGGGTCGGGGTGGGGGGAGAGTTGGGTCACAGGGGGAACCATTCTGCCAGAGCAGGAAGGGGTCAGAGGCATGGCCTGGCCGGGGCTGGACACACGCTGCCTGCCATCCGACGGGGCAGGAGTGGCTGCCCGGAACCCCAGCAAGAGAAGGACTCCGGGGCCGGAAAGGATGCGAAGTCCGTGAGCTGGGTCTGCTCTGGGCTCTGGATGGAGAGCAAAACCTTGCCATTCCTCACCAGAGGCCATTCCGCCTCACCGGCTGGGGGACTGAGGCCAAGGGAAGTGTCTTAGAGGGATACCAGTGACCAGTGGTGTCCCTGTCACCTCCCACCACCCTTCCAGATGCTCGGAGTGAGGCCGACCTGAAATCCGTGGACCAGAATCCTCACTGTGTCCCCGACCCGGGCTCTGCTGGGTGTCATCATGATTTTGGGTCCTTTCGGGGCAACTGTAGGGAGAGGAAGGCCAGGTCAGAGAGGTATGCGTATATATGGAGAAGGGGAGACTGAGCGAGGAAAAGGAGGCACGGGGAAAGTGGGAGAGAAAGTTCCAGTCCAGCAGCGAGCATCCTTGGGGGGAGCCGCCACTGAGCCAGGAGCTCTGACGATGCCCATTCATCCATCCACGCCTGCCTTCTTGCGCACACTCAGTCCCCGAGCCCCTGCAATCAGTCCGACCCTGAGACTTGGGATTCAGTGGTGGTGCTCAGAACGCGACCCCTGGCCTTGTGGGGTTCACTCTCGGTGTGGATGAAAGACAAGCACAAGGGGCGCCTGGGTGGCTCAGTCGGTTAAGCGGCCGACTTCGGCTCAGGTCACGATCTCGCGGTCCGTGAGTTCGAGCCCCGCGTCGGGCTCTGTGCTGACAGCTTGGAGCCTGGAGCCTGTTTCGGATTCTGTGTCTCCCTCTCTCTGACCCTCCCCCGTTCATGCTCTGTCTCTCTCTGTCTCAAAAATAAATAAACGTTAAAAAAAATTTAAAAAAAAAAAAAGAAAGACAAGCACAAGCCTGATCAGGGTCAGGTCAGAGAAGCCCAGGGGAAGGTGGAGGTGGGGACGCCCAAGAGAAGTCTACCCCACAAACGACTCGGCTGTTAGTGGCAGGAAGCCTGTCCCAGCAGCTGCGACGGCTTGAAGCACCCCAAACTGCCACCCACACTAAATCCTCATGAGGCGGGACTCTGCCGTTATCACCCCCTGCACGGCTGGGTTAACCAGGCCCAGAGAGGGCAAGGGACTTGCCGAAGGTCACGCAGTGAGTAGGAGCCAGGACCAGACTCAGCTGTCTCCCTTCTGACCCGATGCTCCTTCTACTAGGTAATCTGCCCAGTGGGGTTTTTCTGGAATCCCTAGATTGGAGGTACGGGGGGGGGTAGACAGGTGTGTGTGGGGGGAAACCATCTCTCCCATCGGCCCTTGTCCTCCCTGCCTCTTTCCTCACCTCCTGTATCACTTCTTTCAAGGCCCTTTATATCATGAGCTTGGGGGACAAGACGCCCGGGGCCTTGCCGTCCTGCGCACAAGAGAATGTCAGGGCTGGGAGAGCCACCGGGACCTCTGAGCCCGTCCCCTCAGGATCAGATTGGGAAACCGAGGTGCACGACTAACAAAGGGGCTTATCCAAGGTCACCCACGCGGTTAATTTCCCATGTTTCCTGGGGCTCTTTCCCCCAGACTCATTCAGTCATTCAACAGGCAATTAGTGAGCCACTCCCGTGCCAGGCTCTGGGCGGTGCGGGGGGCATGCAGTGTGGGCAAGCCAGGTGCCTGCCGGCTGGGAGCTCACACTTGAGTCGGGCACACGTTCCACGCACAAGCAAGTGCACAGACGGGAAACCAGTATGCAGATGCTCTGCTCACACGGAGGGTGAGTGCCGGACAGAGTCTCCTCCAAGGAAGGTGACATTTCAGTTGAGACACGAAACTCCTGAGGAGGGGTCCAGGAGGGGAAGGAGGAGCCAGGTCCCGTGGGGACTGAGGCCGAAGGTCAGGGGTCATGGGGGAGAGGCCTCCCCAGCTGGAGGGAGGCCTCAAGGCTTTGGTTAGAGCGCCACACCCCGTGCCTTCTCTGCGAACATCTTCCAGGGGTGACGGCAGGAGAAAAGCTGTGTCCCAGGCCCTGGGGCTGGCCTGGGCTCTCCCCGACCCACCCCTGCCTCCTCCCCAGCCTCTCCTTCCCGCTCAGCTCTCCAAGTGGAAATCAGAGCAGCCCGCAGATGCGGGTGGTCTCCCTGGCACTGCGAAGTTCATTCTCTGAGAAGGAAATGAAAGGACTATTAATTAAACCACGAGCCAGGCGTCTGAAGTGCCACGTGGGGCTGAAGGACGCACGGGTGGGAGGAGTGGGGGCGCAGGGAGGGCTTCCAGGGCCGCCTCCGCCAGCCAGTGCCAGAAGGGAGGGAGGCTGGGGCGGATTCCGGTCTAGCGTGCGTGGCCTTGGTTGGGTCACTGCACGGGGCTTTCCCCAGGTGCATGATGGGAACAATGAGAACAGCTCGGCCTGCCGGGCCCCCTGCCATCCCCCCCCCCCCCCGCCTGTGCTAGCGGCCGCCCCTTCCAGCGGAGGCCTGGGCCTAGCGAGTGAGGTGGGAGGAAACCTCACATGCTCTAGACTCCCTGTTAGGCCTATCGCCCCATCCTTAGGGTGCTTATGAGGCAGGGTTGCATGAAACCCATTTTGCAGGCCATACACCTGGCCCTCTGGAGGGCTGCAGCTTGCCAGAGGCCGCACAGCAAGGAAGTGATGGGAACAGGGCTCGATGGGTCTTCCGAGGGAGGCCCCGAGGCCAGGGCTGGTGGGGAGGGAGGGGTGCTGTCTTTCACTCGGGCAGCCAGACTCTCTCCGTGGCTGCCTGAGCTGCAGGTTCCCAGAGGCTCCTGTGTGGAGCTGACCCTGGGGGACGAAGGGGGGCAGGTGAGGGGTCTGTCCTGCCCTCACTCTGAGCTCCATCCTGGCAGCTGCTGACCAACCAGCACCTTGGCGGAAGATTCCACCCCCGCCCCTGTCACTGCTGCTTCCGATGCTGCTTCCACAAGCCAGG
>NW_026057585.1:91578829-91628051 GCF_023721935.1 Panthera uncia
TCTGCTCACCTTTCTGTCTGTCTTCCACCTGTTCTTCCATCCATCCATCCATCCATCCATCCAACCATCCATCCCTCCATCCACCCTTCTGTCCATCTATCCATCTGTTCTTCCTTCCACCCACCCATCCATCCATCCACCCACTCACCCATGCATCCATCCATCCACCCACCTGCCCACTCATCCATCCATCCATCCATCCACCCACCCACCCACCCACCCACCCACTCATTCATCTGCTCTATACATCTAGTTATTTGTGGTTCACCTAAACTGTGCTGATTACTGTTCAGGGCAATGCTGGGGCTGTAACAATGAATATAACAGTAGCTGATATTTACTGAGTGCTTACTCTGTCTGTCACTATGCTAAGCACTGGATATGTACTGCCTTATTTAATCTTCACAACAACCCAGAAAAGTATGACTTAATTCTTAGTCAGGTGCTTACTGAGTAATATGTTAGGGATCATTCTGAGCCTTGTACCGTGTGAACGAGGCAGGTAGAGAACCTGCCCACACGGAATTTAAATTCCAGTGGGAGATCCAGGGAATAAGGAAACACGTAATATACCTGCAGGTTGAGCGAAAAGTGATGCCAGAGAATAAAGTGAGATAAGCAGCTGATGGGGCCAGGAGGAAGAGGCTGTTTGAGATACGGTGTTCAAGGAAGGACTTTCTGAGTAGAAGATCTGAACAGGGGCCTTAGGGACAGAGGGCTTAAGAATATCTGGGGCAAGATTATTCTAGGCAGAAAGGAAAGCCGGTGCAAAGTCCGTGGTGGGCCCGAGCTGGGTGCATTCACAGAAGAGTTAAGAGGACCCCGTGGCTGGAGCGGACAGAGCAGAGGGGGGTAATGTACGGACATCGCTGGGATTTGGTTTTAAATATAATGGCAGTTGTGCAGGGAAATGCGCTCTTCTGAACACAACTTAGCGAATCCTAATGCGAACACCTGTGTAGCCACCGTCCCAAACTCTAGAACACCCCCATCCCTCCGGAAGGTTCCTTTATGCCTCCTTACACCCCACCCCCACCCCCCATAGGTACACACTGTTCTGACTTCTCTCACTGGAGAGTTTTGGTAAATGTTCTAGAAGTTTACCGTATAAACGGAATCCCGCAGTGTGCACTCTGTGCCGTCTGGCGTGTTGCACACGGTATAATGTTTTCTGAGCTCTGTCCACGTGTTTGCGACTAACAGGAGTTCATTTGTATTGATGAGAAGTAGCTCATCGTAGGACGATAGCACGGTTTTGTTCTCCCCCCTTCCCAATTGCAGACATTCGGGTTCCTTACAGTTTTTATTGTCGTTGTTGTGAACATTCACCTCCAAACGTTTGTGGACATAATGTTTCCATTTGTCTTGGGTAAACACTTAGGAGTGAAATTACTGGGTCATAAAGTAAGGGTGTTTTCATCTGGGAAAGCAAGTGCTAATCGTCCAACATGGTGGCACGGTTTTATGCTCGCACCGGCGACGCACGAAGGTTCTGATGGTTCCACGTCCTTGTTGGCATTTGACATTACCCGTTCTTTCCACGTTAGCCGTTCTATTGCTTGTGCCGCGGTACCCCACCGAGGTCCTAATCTTCATTTTCCCGATGACTAATGATATTATAAACCTTTTCATATGCTTATGGGCCATTTGGACGTATTCTTTCTTTCTTTCTTTTTTTTAATGGAGTTGTCTTACCATTCATGATCTGTAGTAGTTCTTTATATATTCTAGATACAAATCCTTTGTCATAAATCTGTAGGGAGAGTATTTCTTCTCAGCCTCTATATATATTCCTGAAGGTGCCTTCTTATGAGCAGAAGCTTTGGATTTTGACTCAGTCTCATTTACCAGTGTTCAATTTTTCATTTGGTGCCTTTTGCGACCTTTAGAAGAACTCCTGGTCTACCTCGACGTCACAAAGCCAGATTCCTATGCGTCGCTTTAGAGGCTTTATGATGTTGGATTTCACGTTTAGGCCTGTGATCCATCTCAAATTAATTCTTGTGTGTGCGTGAGATAGGGGACTGGGGTCATTTTGCCCTTAAGCGTCTCTGGTTGTTCAAGGCTGTCTGTTAAAACAACTTCTCCTTCCCCATTCAACAGCCTTGGGGCCTTCATCAAAAATCAAGATGGACTCTCTCTCTCTCTCTCTGGGTCTGTTTCTGAATTCTATGCTGTTTTGTGCATCTGTTCGTCTACCATTGGAGGGGCTGGGGTGGGTGTGTATGTGTGTCAAGATCTGATTTATATCTTAAGCCGATCAATCAGCACGAAGAGCAGAATGGACGAGGGTGGGAGCGGAAAGACCAGCCTGGCGGCTGCGAAATCCAGGTGGGAACTGGGTGGTCGGAGAGGAAACCACCAGAAGCAGCAGGTGTGGGGGCAGGTTCTTGAGACTGGCTTAGACGCGGAGCATGGGAAAAGAGCGGGAAAAGCAAGCGACTCTGAGGGTTCAGGCTCCGCCAATGGGAAGAACGGAGTCGCCATCTACTGAGACGGGTCCTGGGACCACCAGGCATCCGTCTTCTTGTGGGGAGCAGTGTCTGAGCTGGGGGAGGACATCCCGGCAGAGGGAACAGCAGAGATCGCGGGGAGGCTCTGGTCCGCCCTGGCCTGACCTTCAAAGTCCTGATCAGATGATTGGATTCTGTGTCCCGAGGTCACCTGCCCATCCTACTGTCTCCCCACCGTGGCCAGAGGGCGGGGTGTCCTCCACTCTCCCTCGCCCCGCCCCTCAGCTCACAGCACGCTCCCCTGGCCACAGCCCCAGCAGATGGCACAGTGGTGAAGAATGTGGGCCTGGGGTCGGACCTGGCTGGCTGACCTAAGGAGAGTTACTCCAAGCCTGGCTGGCTCCCCTCACTTGTGAAACGGGAATAATGACAGCGTCTCTCCCTGCCCCATAAGCTCACGGCACCTGTGCCAGGAGAACTTGTAGGCAAATCATCCTGCAGGGAGCCTGGCTCCTGATATTTATGAGCTTACAATTATTCTCTCCATTCAACAGGTCAGAAAACTGAGGCTCGGGGACCTGAGGCCTGAGATCCCACCAACAGACGGCAGCCAAGGTTGGATGGGAAGCCAGCCCGGGGGTCTGTGTCATCCCCCCGATTTGGCACCTGCGTCTTGGCAGCCTTGCAGTGTCCCCCGCTCCCCGCTTCCCCCGGGGGTGCACACACATGACCGCGCATGCCCACTGCCTGTGAAGGGGCCTTGCCCTGGCTCCGATGGGGGGGGCGGTGGGGTGCACGCCAGCACGGCTCCGGTCAAGGGAACCTGCTGCGATCAGGGAGCGGGCAGGCGAGTCCTTAATCTGGGTTGGGGTGCGGGAGGGCAAGGGGGTGGGGCAGGCCAGGGGCAGCACGCCCTCATCACTGCGATTTGAGCTGTGAGCTGCACACTCACTTTTCCAGCTGCTCTCAAGTCCTTGTCTGACGCGTCCTTTCCCCGTGTCGGTGGGGGTGGGGCAGGGCACCATCCCAGGGAAGCCGAGCTTTGCTTGGGCAAGAGGGGCAGGGGACGGCTTTCCTGGGGGAAAAGCGAAGGGGTGAGGCTGCTCTGCCTCCCAGCCCGGAGCAGATGGCATCCTGAGGTTCACATTCGCCAAAGGACAGTGGAAAGCGCGGGGGTCCGGAGAGGGTGGTAGGGGCAGGCTGCGGGTTGATGAGGTCCCAGGGCCTAGCACAGGGCCGGGCAGTAGGGGGAGTTCGTGAGGTCTCCAAGGAATGACACGCGAAAGTGCTCGGGGGCAGCTGCCCGAGACCACGGATGTGGCACAGTGAGAGGCTAAGAGCGAGGCTCTGGGGCCATAGTGTCCACCTTTGAACCCTCCTCTGCTTAATTACTCACTCAGCAAACTTCTCCGACTCACATATTCGCGATACTGACGGACCAAATTCCCCTGATTTCTAGTGTTCCTGACCCCGTCCAGCAAGCTCTCCTGACCTCCCTGTGACCACCCACGTTCCCCAGTCCAGCTCAGCAAACCTCCTTAAGAACCCCGGCCCTGATTTCTGGGCCTGCCCCGGACGCCTCCTTGCCCCACCCCTCCCCACGTCCGTGGTGGCCGGCGACCCAAGGACCCAAGGCTCCCCGCCCCCCAGCTCTGCAGGGTCCCCGCAGAGCGGCACCCACCAAGTCTTACCCAGCGTGACCTCTGCCTGCATGGGCATCGACAGCGCTGGGTGCTTGACCTCACAGCTGAAGAGGGCCTCATTGTCGATCTGTGGGTTGAGCGTCCAGGTGAGCAAGGCACGGACCTCCACGGTGCCGTCACTGCCCGGGGTGTGGCTGTGGCGCAGGAAGTAGATGGGCTCGGCGCTGTGGACCCAGCGCGGGAACTCGCGGCTCACCACCG
This sequence comes from Panthera uncia, assembly GCF_023721935.1. Taxonomy (NCBI): domain Eukaryota; kingdom Metazoa; phylum Chordata; class Mammalia; order Carnivora; family Felidae; genus Panthera; species Panthera uncia. The sequence goes on from NW_026057585.1 coordinate 91,583,187, forward strand.
TCTCTGGGACGTTCTCGGTGGTCGGCTGGAGGAGGACGCCGGGGTCCGGGGTCAGGCTGCGGGCGGGGCGCTCTGTGTAGGGGCGCCCGCCCCGGTTCTCGGCGTCCAGCAGAGACAGCGACCTCTGCATCTTGGTGTCATCTAGGTCACGGTGCAGGAGGCTGCGGAAAGGCCTGCTGTCCTGGAAGGGGCCAGAGCTTGCCTCCAGCGGCTCTGTCAGGGGCACGGCATCGATGGGTTCGCCATCGCGTTTGAAATAAACCTGAAATTACAAGGAGGGTGCGGGAAGCATTTCATGACCGACGGTGGGACCTCAGAGGACCTGGCCACAGAATGCCAGTTCTTCCAAGGCCGCCTCCTCCTTCCGGATGGACTCTCCCTCATTCCTTTCCCTCCAGCACCCCAAGTACTCTGAGCCAGCTCAGGTCGAGGGGGACACACACAGCTCCTAGTGGCAGAGGCCAAGCCCACCTCCGTCTTTACCAGGAGGTGAGCCTCTTGGAGCCCCAGTTTCCTTACCTGTAAAGGGGAGTAAGGACAGCTGCCCCGGGGGCTGTCGGATGCTTCAATGAAACAATGTACTGAAACAGGGGCCCAGGGCACAGCCCCAGCAGCCACCTGGGCTGCGGGGGAGAGGTCTGCACCCACCTGGGGACAGCATTTGGACGAGGGAGAAGGTAGGAAGGCGCCTGAGAGGAAGTGAGCCATCCGAAGAAGAATGAAGAGGAAAGGATCTCCATGGGCGCGTTTTGGAGGTTTGCAACCAGAAGGAAGGAAACAGCTGCATGTGTGGGAGACAGCGAGGTGTGGGGATGGGGTGAAAGCAAACATCTTCTCGCTTTCTCTAATGGGGAACCCAAGTTTTGAGAGGCGGCATTTAATTTAATTTGCTGTCTTTTATGTTGGTACGTGTGCCCAGAGGCCTGTGGGGATTGGGTGTATTTTTTAATAAATCAGGTAAATAAATCGATGGGAGACAGGGAGAGAGGAGGGCAGGAAGCAGCTTTCTCAGGATGCTGGTGCAGGTGAGGGGAGGGAGGAGGATGTGGGGGAGGAGAGGAGGGGGGCTGCGGGAGAGGGGAAGGGGGGGGATGAAATGTGGGACCTGGAGAATCTGTCAGAGTTTATAGCTCCAGCGAAGGATCTCATATGCACATAATAGCCTGCTTTGGGTTTTTCTTTCTTTCTTTCTTTCGTTTTCTTTTGAAAAGTGCTTCAAAAGCAGGTTTGTAATTTATACCAAAGAATTCTTTTAAGTTCTGATGTCCCAGGCAAACGTAAGATGCCTGGAATGTGGGGAATTAAGGATCTTGTGTGTGTGTGTGTGTGTGTGTGTGTGTGTGTGTGTGTGTGTAGAGAGAGAGAGAGAGAGAAATGTCTTTTACATCTATGTGCAACTATATATATGTGTATATGAATATTGAATATTTTATTGCCATATCTTAAATGGCAGGAGCAGGCAGGGGTTGGGGGTGGGGAGTCTTCCTGCAGCCCCAGGGCCGTGGGGAGACTTTCTTTGTGTCCTCTGGGAAAGAAGTTGTTCTTTGGAGAAAAAGACCAGCTTATCTGATTTTAGAGAGGCCAGACCTCTTTATGGGCTCCAAAGGGGGAAACTTGGGGACCATTTCCTGCTCTCACCAATCGCTGGGATTGAAGTTGCCTTTTTATCTATCTGTCTCCTTGGGACCATGAGGTATGGGTGCAGGGAGATGGGCCTTACCAAAGCCTTATTTAAGCACCCCTGTCTACTGCCCCACCTGTGTCTCTGCACACCTGCTTACTGCCCCACTTGTACCTATGCAACCTTGCTTACGGCCCCACCTGCGCCTGTGTGCACCTGGCCACTGCCCTGTATTGGGTTTCTCTGCACCTGTTTACTGCCCTGCCCTGAGAAGCTGGGTCTATCTAGGTCTAGATCCTGGGGTGAGACTGGCCTGGGTCCCCAGGTAACCCCACTGCATCACGCCTATGAGACAGAGTCTGGAATTCATTGTCTCCCACCTTGAACTCTAACCCTACCTATCCTCCGCTCGAGCCCAGCCCCTCACTAATCCTAGTGATACCTGAGACTCACAGTGTCAAGTGTATTATACAATTCTCGTGGAGGGAGCCTTCACAGCACGTAGCGCGTGGATTCTCAATACGGGTTCAGGGAATCAAGGGTTCCACGCAGGTGCTTCGGGGCTCCATAAGGGCAACCTGACCTTCCTTCACTCTTACATGTTTTACACGTGGGGCTTCGTATATTTCATTTGGACCAAAGAGGTCCTGGTGCTGCTAAAAAAAAGCTGAAAATGTCAATGTTGTCCACTCCCTAAGCCTCTTTGCAGAAACTGGGAAGCAGAGGGGAATCTTTCTGCTTAAGGCAGGGCAGGGGCTAGAACCCAGTTCTCTATGTTAGCGCCCCCACCGCTTGAAGTGGCCGTGACGATAATGCATGAGCTGGGCTGGCGGACCTCAAAGCAGTTAGGGTGGGTCGGAGTTGGTCCAAACAGGAATTCTCTCTCTTACCTTCCTTCCGGACTTCCTCCCTTCCCTCCCTCCACAGTGGAATTGGAGCTGGAGGGCATGAACTTGAGTCCCACGTCCGTCAAGAACATTGTAGGTGACTCCGAACACGTCCCTTCCCCTCTCTGGGCCTCATTTGTCCCCATTCTGTCCGATAAGTGGGGCAGGGCTCTGCTTGATGCTGGGCTTCCCTAAGGACCCACTGTGCAGTTCTGGGACCCCAGGGTCCAGGAAAAGTGGGGTTCTGTGCTGGGATCTTGGGAGCAAAGCAGACACCTCGGTGGGTCAGATGAGTAGATGGGGTCAGACCAAGGCAGACGGCTCAAGGCAGGGGCTCCCACCCTCTCCCCTTTATTCTGCAGAGTGGACGCCACGGTGACCTCTGCAGCTGGACAAGTCACAGAGCAGGGTGGCCCGGCAGGGACGGAGGAGGAGCTGGGCACTCCAGAGGTACTCACCATGGGCGCTGGTTTCCCTCCGGACACAATGCAGACGAGCGTGAAGTTCTGGGCTTGGTAGCGGCTGAAGGGGGCGGGCATGTCTGCGGCCATCACTTCGATGGAGGTGGGGGGAGCTACCCAAGAGGGAAGGACAGCGAAACAAAGGTTTAGTGGAAGATTCAGGAGGAGATCCCCTGAGATGGGCCAGGTCCCGTGCTGGGTGCGGGGAGCAGGAAGGGGAGGAGGGTTGCGTGACTCCAGGTGGTGTTACTGGCACCAACTGCAGTCGGGACGATGTCCCTGCCGGGCACACGGACAAGGGCTCGGCCTCAAGGGGCCTACAGCCTGCTGGGAAGAAGGGCACGAATCAAGGGACCATACAGTTAAACGTGGGAAGCGCATCAGGTGCCGGGAGGTGTAACAGGAGGCAAGGGGCCCCTGCCCAGGTCTGAGCAAGTTCTGTGACCCGAGGAAGCAACCCAAGATAAAGGACAAGTGTGGCAGTTGGAGGGAACAGCATATGCAGAGGTCTGGAGCATGTCAGCCCGGGGCAGGCGGCAGGGGGAGGGCAAGGAGCTGGGGATGGGGGTGGAGGGGCCCTGGGAAGCGTGCGGGGTGCAAAGCAGAGCCGTTGACCGTAGGTTACCGCTTGCAGTGGCCGGTTCCTAGCAGCGCCTGAGACCCACATGTGCCATTTCCAGGACTGCTCTGGTAGCCTGAGATCGGCCACAGTAGGCAGCTTTACGCCACGGAAACTGGCCACCACCACAAATCAAGGCTTTTTGTGTGTTCTCTTCTCTGCCCCAGCCCCCCGAGAGGGGGTTTCCCAGCACACCACTGGTCATGTGTTTTCTTCTTTGTCTTGAGAGCAGTGGGGAGCCATTGAAAGTTTTAAGCAAGAGCAGCGCCACGATCGGAATTGCATTCTGGACGCTGAAAACACACAGTGTGACTCAGGCTAGACGGGCTGTCCGTTTAGAGCAGGGTGAGGGCAACAGAGAGGAGGTGACTTTGAGAGGCATTTAGGGCCAAGAGCTGCCTCTTTCCTTTCTTTCTGGAAGTTGGTGTATTTTGGCCGGTCCCGCCTCCCACTGGCTCACTCTGCTCAGCAATCACTGGCTGGTGTGACAAAGCCAGGGCTCCTGGGTGGGCACTGTGGGGTAGTGGAGAGGACACCCGTGGAGCCTTTGGGAACCTCTGGATCCAAATCTCAGCCAGGTCGCCAAACCTCCACGTCCTGGGGCAAGTTACCAAAGCTCTGAGCCTCAGTTCCCCAATCTGCTAAATGGGAGTAAAACTTGGCAGATGGATGTGAAGGAGGGGCCAGCTCCTAGGTGTGAAAGGGCTTAGCACATGGTAGGAAGCTGCTATTCTTTTTTATTCTTTTTAATTTTTTTAAATATTTATTTTTGAGAGAGAGAGAGAGAGAGAGAGAGAAAGGGAGAGAGCAGGGGAGGGGTAGAGAGAGAGGGAGACACAGAACCCAAAGCAGGCTCCAGGCTCTGAGCTGTCAGCACAGAGCCCTACTTGGGGCTCGAACTCATGAACCACATTCACGTCCTGAGCCGAAAGAGGACGCTTAACCGACCGAACCACCCAGGCGCCCCAGGAATCTGCTATTCTTCGGATTCACACTATTATTTCCGCAGTCCCCTTGCATTCAGGAGGACAGGAGCCAGGATCTGAGGACTTCACTTGGGAAGGGCTGTCCATTTTGGCTTACCCAGCCTGGGGTCAAGCGCGGCGGGGGAAACGGAGAGGATGAAGAGCCGGGGCCTTTCCTTCCTGCAGGGGGTTTTCACTCCAGGTAAGTTTAATTAAGCTCAACGAACATTTCCTGACACCTACTAGGTGCCGGGCATGGTGCCAGGCGCCCGCTGTAGGCGCCCGGTGATAAAACAGAGAAGCTCACAGGCTGGGGGGTGGGGGTGACAGCCGCCTGGCCGCTCTATTTTGAGGTCTGGTGAAAGGAAGCCAGGTATGAGCCATTCATTCATTCGCGCAGCCACCACGCGCTGTGCAATTGGCAAGGGAAGCGGCATGAACAGGAAACAATGGGAAAACAACAGATGCAGAATTGTAATTAAGTGTAAGATTGTATAAAGCAGGTGGTAAGTGGGGTAGGAATTCCGCGAGGGGAAACATACAGGGAGCGCTTCAATTACCCAGAAGTCCCAGGTTCTGCCATCGAACTCACTCTAAGACTCCAGTGAAACACCTGGGGCCCCACAGCAAGAACCCACGATGCAGCCAGGAGCTGTGCTAAGCCCTTAGCCTGGGTGAACGCATGCAATCCTCCCCATCAGTCTACGAGGTGGGTGTGTTTACTCCCATTTTACAGACGGGAAACTGAAGAGGTGCGGGAGGCCGTCCCCGGGTTCACAGAGTCAGGATCTGTACCTGAGCGCCCCGACTCCAGAGCCCCAGCTCTGACAAGAGGCTGCGCCTCCGTGGTCTTTGGAAAGAAGAAAAGAGCTCGTTTCTGTGGGTGCCTTTAGCCCCACGTGGACACGTTTGAGCCACGGGGAACCCTCACGGACGCCTTGTGACCCAGATCCCTCGGGAGCTCTCCTGTGGGTGGCTCTACTTAACTCGGCTACCCCGGAGATGAAGGGACCACGCCAATCAGAGCTTTGGCGTAAAACTCGGGCACCGCTCGTGGTCGTGTGCACGGATGTAAGTATACCCTCCAAGAATCCGACAGGCTCAGAAATGACACGAGGCACCTTTGATATCTCTCATCCTTTCTCACTTTCATTGAGACCCTTAGAACCTTCCTTGATTGGACTGCTCTGGGGAGCAGAGATGATTCTTAAAAGGTGCCTGGGGTGGGGGGGGGGGAGTCTAGCAGTTTTCATTATTATTTGCATCGCTATTATCAGGAGGTAGGACAGGACAGTGGTTAAAAGTGTGGGCTGTGAATCAGCCTACCTAGAGCTCAAAGACCAGCTGTCCCACTTACAGGCTGTGTGACCTTGGGCCAGTTACCTAACCTCTCTGAACCTCAATTTCCGCCTCCACAAAAGGGGATTACAGGGTACCTGTGATGATTCAGTGACATAGTACCTGAAAGGTGTTTTGAAAGTGCATCCTGTACGTGTCATCGGCACTTATTAGCAGGATTCATTACTAACGTTCTTTCTGGAGGCTCCCTGCTACTGGGCAGGAGAATGAAAGGTCTCTGCCTTCGGGAGCATTCACAGGTAAGTGAGAAGCCCAGAAGGTGCCACGGGGCACCTTCCAAAGCAGGAGTCACTCACCCCATGTGGCTGTTGTGCACTCGAAAGGCGTTTTTGACTTCCTGTGTGCTGTCAGCGTAAAATACCCACTGGAGTTCAAAAGCCATTTTAAAAAGAATGTCAAAGGTATCGCTAATATTTTATAGTGGTTATCTGCTGAAGCTATATTTGGGCTCTACTGGACTTCATATATTATTAAAATTAATTCACCTTGCAACGCTTTTCTCAATGTGGTGATTGGAAAACTTATAATTACATACGGGACTTGCATGGGGTCTCTGTTGGACAACACTGGTCGACACCTTCCATTTTACAGGTAAGCAAACTGAGGTCAGAGAGGGGGAAATTTGCCTACAGTCACACTGTAGGTCCGTTGGCAGAGCCCAGACTGCCACCCAGCACTTCCAAAGCCTGGCCAGGGTTCTCTGCAGAGCATGGGCGCCCCTGTCCCCAGTCACACGCACGCGCGCCCACACACACGCACCTTCGTGCGTGCCCACATCCCCATTCCGGAGATCTGCACCCGCGTCACGCACGCTGCCCACACAGACCCTGATTGGGAGACGTGTCCCTGTCCCTCGTTATGTTTCCGAGCAGGTGTTAGCAATGTGTACAGTTAATCAAGCTCCTAAGACAATAACAGATTTCGGTTGTACGGCCGATGACACAGCAGAGCTGTAATAACTGTGGACGCTCATTTCTGCCTCCATCCCTTCCCAGACCCCAACGCCATCCCCACGCTCATCCCCACACCTGTCCCTCTTACAATCTCTGGCCGAGGTCAAAGCAAGCAGCCCCCAATGCGCCCCCTGGGATTGGCCCCGCGGCCCCGGGAGCACTTGTCCAGCCCAAGGCAGATGGCCAGCGGCGGCCCAAGCATAACTTCCATGCAGCTTCCTGGACAGGAACAATCCCGAGGTCCAAGCTGGGCTCTGGAATCAGCACGATAAAGCAGGCCACCTGACTGTGACCCACGTGGCATAGAATGGCAAAGAATCCACCAAGACCCCTGGCTCAGCAGTCTCTCCCCCGACTCTTCCGGGCCAGGGTCCCGTGCACCCACCAGGAGTGTCTCATTCCTGTGGATCTGAGGGTGCGTCTTCAGAGGTGTCTGTGCCGAGGCAGGGCTCTCCCGGGGGGCGGGGAGCACCCACCTGCACCGTTTACCTGAAAGGACCGTCCTCAGGTGAAGAGACACCCAGCAGGTGTGTTTGGATCGGACGCATGGCCGCGGTCACGGCAGTAAGAGCCCGGATATGGGCGGAGCTTCAGGGTTTACAAGCCACTTCCGGACACGTTAGCGCACAGCCGGCCCTGGGCAGTAGGAAGACCCCGCCCCCCAACCCCGCCTGGCTCTACACGTCCGTGGTCACGCAAAGACCGCCACCACCAAACTCCCCCGGATCCCCTGTCCCCAAGTCCAGCCGGTCAACGTCTCAGTTTTGTCTGACTTCTTTGTCTTAAGCAGAGAGGGTTGCTGCTGGAAGTTTCTTGGACCCATTTTCTCCAGCATCGGGACAGGTAAAGTGTGCCTGCGCGTCCGTCTCAGCGGCCGCCACAGCCAACTTCTGCTGCTTCTGTCCCACGGCCATCCAGGGATGCCGTTATTTTCTCCTTCACAGTTAACATCGACACAGTGAGGTAACGGTCGGGTGATCAGTTTTATGAAATTAACTCTGAAATATTGCCTGTCTTTATCTTGAAAGCAGAACTTTGTTTTGGTCATCGTAACTCACTTTGAAGATAATGCGATCGTTCGCTGCTCTGTAAACCGTCTGGTGGCCTTTGAAATTCGGGAACACAAACCTGTCCTCATACAAACCCCAGCAGGCCCGTGTCTAATTGCATCTCCTAGAGTCGGGTTCTCTCCCCACCCGTGGGGTCCTCTCCAGCGCCTGCCGGGGTCCCGGCTCCGAGAGAGCCACACCGAGGTTCCGGTGCAGGCCCTGCTTGCTACCAACATCACATGGGACCACGGGCAAGTCAGCTGACCCACCGGATGTCAGTCTTCCCATCTGTAAAATGGGTTCAATAAAACACACCCTGCCAACGTGTCTGCTTCCAGGATTTTTGAGAGGAGGAGCAAATGAGAAAATGGACACAAACCTTCTATAAGCTGCAGGAACAGAAAGGGACTATTTATATTACCCCTTTGACTGACCACGCCCCTTCCTGGGCTGAGGGAATTTCTTTCTCTTCCAGGAGTGGCCCTTGTCTGAGGGAGGGATAATCCGTCGTTCTCTGGGTACCGCTGTGTGACGGTGCTGGGCACATTCCTGCTCTGAATGTCATTTATCACAGGGTGGTAATCAATTAGACGGGGGGGGGGGGGGGGGGGGGGGGAGACAAGTTCAAAATTGTATTATTTGCAAAAAATCCATTCTTTTCTCTCAGCATGCCTGCTCTATTGACTGCCTTCCCTTCAATCAGCAACCAGTCATTATCCCGAATTTCAAGGAAAAAGAAAGCCACCCTCTTAATATATAAAAGTGTCCATGCGTGAATACAAATGTCCCTCCACGTTCCCTATTTTTTAATTTCTTCCTTTTTTGGGAGGGGGGGTCTCCCATCACAGTGTCTTTCCATCCTCTCCACCGGTCTCTCCGGCTTCTACAAGACGCTGCTCAAAGGAGCACCTCCTCCAGGCAGCCACCCTGCTCCACACTGAGCTGCCCAAGGTTCCTTCTGCAGCTCGCCTCCTCCGTGCCCTGCACAAAGCGATCCTTCTGCTGGTTAACTCTGCCTCATCCTTTAGGGCTGGCCTTAGGGACTGCCTCCCTCGGCAGCCTTCTAGGACCTTGCCAGACTCGGTCAGGGCTTATCCTCTGGGTTCCTGGAGCATTGCACACCTGTCATTCTCACAGGTGCCTGTCATCCTGTCCCGGGTCCACATCTGTTTCTCCAGGAGACTGTGCTCCCGGACGTCTGGAGCTTCGTCTTTTGCCCACCTAACCTCAGAGCTGGCGCAGGCCTGCCGCACAGGAGTTCAAGTTCAATTCTTGTTTTGTTTGTTCCTTCCCTCCTTCCTTCATTTCTCCCGGCCCAGGCAAGCACACAGCCCGTTTGTGGAAGGGATCTCTCGAGACCCTGGAATGCTGTGGGCCCTGCCTTGCTTTGACCAAGGCCACCTTCCCCAACGCCATGCTCTGACACACTGAGAATTTTGGGGGAGGTCCGTGAACACCCTAAGCTCCTTCTAACCCCAAGGCCTCTGCATCTGACACCCCCACTAGAATGCAAGCACCATGAAGGCAGGGACGCTTATCTATGGTCACATCCCGAGGGCCGCACACACAAGGATTTGTTCAGTAGTTATTGGTCAAACGAATGAGTCGGGGGGAGGGACCCAAGGGTCGTGCCCCCCCCCATCCCTGCCCCATTTGGAAGGGCTGAAATCTCTGGCCCCGCCCAAGGCCCTCCCTCCTAGCAGGAACCCAAGGAGGGAGACCCCACCAGTGGGCGGGGGCCTCCAGCAGGAAAAGAGAGGAGAAAAGCACAACTCTTTGGTTTATGGGAAAATTAAATATCGAACTGAGGAGTAATAGCAGCCCAGGGAAAAAAAGGCCTGACAAAAAGCCCCCGAATGGAGCCAGACAAACGCCGCGTCTGTGCTTCTAGGGGCGGCAGGAGGGGGCTCGGTCACGCGACAGCTGTTCAGCCGAACCCACCACCCCCTCCAACCTGACATTGGGTAGAAACCCACGCGCCGATGCCATCGACGGATGGGGACCTGGGTCTAGGGCGTTGCCAGTGTGGGTGGGCCCTGCCCGGGACCCTTCCTGCCCCGGGGTGGGGGCCTTTCTGAGCGGATGGGGTCACCAGGGGACTTCTAGTAGCCGCGGGCATAATCCGTCCCCCCGCCCCCAGGCCTCCCCCCTCCGCGGGAGCTGGCTGGCAGCATCGGTTCACCTGCCTCGGCCCTCCCCTGCCAGCTGTTGTGCTTTCGCAGTGGCGGAAGATAAAATTAACAACCCCAACTGGAGGCTCTGGCTGACTGCTCTGGGGGAGCAGGGGGGGTGCTGGAGGAGGGGGGGGGGGGGCGCAGCCTGTGAGGCGGAGAATCGGTGGGGCTGGGACAAGCAGGACCCAACTCGGGTTACTGCTGACGGAGAAATAAAAGCCCGCATGCACGCGCGCGCACGCGCACACGCACACGCTCCGACACACTCGAAGGGGCGGCGGGGAGGCCAGGTACAGAATCGTACACGACGCGCTTAATCTGGTCGCTGTCACAGTGTGGTCCCCGGACCAGCAGCATCAGCCTTACCTAGAACTTGTAAACTGCAAACTCCCGAGCCCCCTTCCAGACGGGCCGAAACAGAACCCCCGGGGGCGGGGTGGGATCCGGGCTTCTGGGTTTTAAGAAGCCTTCCAGGAGATTCTAATGCGAGCTCAGTGTGAGAACCACTCTTTGACTCTTGTGAGCCCCGGTCTGCTCATCTCTAAGTTAGGGGTACTAAGACTCACTGGGTGGTGATGTTAGGGGCACCAAAGACTTGGGCCACAATAGGTGCTCGGTGAACAGAGAAAATTATTGCTGGCTGGGACAGCAAGATTCAGGCCGAGTTAGGGAACCTCTATTCGGCTTTTCCTGGACCCAGCAGACAGGGCAAGGGTAGAACTCTCTGCCCTGAGTCAAAGGGCCTCAAAACCCCCAAGTCCCACCCCACAAGCAGTTCAACTTCAGGCTCATGCCTTGATTGGCTGCTTGGCAATGTTCCCCGTTTTTTTTTTTTTTTTTTGATTGGCTTCCTAGGCCACCAGTCCCGTGTGGACCCTCCCCCTGCCTGGGGTCTCCTGGCTGGAGGCAGCCTCTGCCCAGCAGCCTGTCTGCAGCCACGCCATTGTAGTTTATGTGGCAATAGAGCAAATGTGTTCAGGCCCATGATAGGTGCCATTTCTGCAGAGACGAAATCTATGGGGTGTGACATGAATCCGTTTTAAATAGCAGCAAGGCTGGCTATTCGGAGGATGTTTTCAATGTATCCCAGAGGTATATATTACACACATGGGCGATTTCACCAGGTGCCATATTTGCAGCTATATGAAAAACGCCTGTGGAAGCTTGCAGAAGCCTGGGGAGGCCCTGGCTGGTGGGGAAGCACGTTCGAGATCTGGCCAGGGGCAGTGGCATCCAGCTCAAGTTCTTTCTGTTCAAGTTCAAGTTCAGCCTGCTCTCTACTTTTCTCCCCCACCCCCACGCCCACTAGAGAGCAGTGGGCTAGAGCTTAGAGAACAAGTTTGGAGGAAGCCCCCCCCCCCCCCTTTCCCCCAAAAAGCCTCTGTCCTTTCCAGCAGAACTGAACCCCCAAGAACCGGGGCCTTTGTGTTCGGGGGCTCAGAACAGGGCTCACCCTTGGCCTTCCCTACCCAGGCCTGGGGCACTTGGCCTGAAGCCACCGCCCTCCTTAGGCACTTGCTAGTTTCCTGGCCTCACCCATAGAGCAAGGGTGACTCTGGAGTCACTGGCCCATGCGGGGTGCTCGTGGGGACTGAAGAACATAGCAGGTGCCACCCCAGCCAAGCTCCCAGCAGGGCCCCAACTCTGCGCCCCGGCCCCAGGCTCTGAGCTGTCAGCACAGAGCCCGACGCAGGGGCTCGAACTCACAAGCCACAAGATCATGACCTGAGCTGAAGTTGGACGCTTAACCGACTGAGCCACCCGGGTGCCCCAAGGATTGCGTCTTTTTAAAGAGCTGGGTGAGGCAGAGCCATGCTTCATTCCCAACGGGACCAACTCTTGGCTGGGGTGGAGGGGCTCGATTTTGGTGGGGGGGCAGCACGTGCAGCCTCACCAGGGCCCCATGGGCGGGGCCAGGGCCACTTATTCATCTCTGACCCCTCTAACCTCGTCCCTCCCCAGGTTCCTTCCCACCTTGGTTCTCTCATCTGTAAAGCGGGGACTGCCATAGTACCTAGTCACAGGTGTTGGTACCTCGTCACAGTACCTGGGCGTCACAGGGCCATCGTGAGGGTGAACCGAGCTCGTGCTTTGCAGGATGCCTGGTACTGGTGAGACCATACCCCCACCGGCCACCATATGTGTGAACAGCAGCCTCTATCGCTGGCCTGGGCCAGTGGCTGGCCTTTGCCTACACCACTCACTCTGGCCACCGGCCTGAGAGGCCCTCACGCTGGGGACACTTGTGCATCCTGCTGACCGGGGGCCCCGGGCGTGGGGGGCACAGGGCAGCCCTCAGCGAGCATGCGATGGGTTGATGTTTGCAGGGGTGACTGGGAGGAGGCTTTGCTCAGTGAGCATCCCCCTGCACCCAGAGTTGAGGGCCCGCGGGGTCCCCAGGCACACAGTGGGTGGGGGTGAGGGGTGGGGAGAGCACTTGACCCACATCTCCACTCACTGGTGGTCACTCTGGGGGCAGGTTCCGTGGTAAATGCTTTAATGCATTAGAGCCTCACCCATCCCAGGAAGTAGGGGTAGTTCTCTCCTTTGACAGACGGAAACGGAGGTTTTCAAAGGCGGTATGGTCCGCCGCTAGTCGGTCAGCAAGGACCAAGGCTAGCTTTCGTACCGCGTCTGGCTTAAGCCCCTCCGCCCAGGCTCACGACCCCGAGTGCACCGCCTGGCCCCGCGTCTCACATGCTGCGGGCTGTCTCTCAGGGCATCCGTTTCCTCTGTGAGGCAGTAACGGGGCTGGGCTGGGTCACTGCTGAGGTCTGCGGCTCAGATCTGGGCAGAAGCTACAGCAGGAGGGCTGGAGATTAGAGAGGGGGAGACGGTCCTGAGCAGCTGTGTGTGAGGCGGTGGGACTGGTCAGCAGAGCGGGGCCAGCCCCTCCCTGACGGCGGCCCTCAGGAGTTGGGGCCTGTCCTCTGATGGGCCCGGGGTCCACAGGAGAGTCAGCTGGGAGGGTGTGGCGGGGGCCATCATTCGCAGCAAAAACCTTCTCTACCCAAACTCCTGCTCTCAAACCCCAGGCCCATCCGGCTCCCATGGTCTCCCTGGACACACATCCCTGGATTCGGGGCCCTGTTCTGGCCTCGCCTTTCCTCTCTGCCCGGGGCCAGGCCTGGTGGACGGAGGGCAGGCAGGGCCCGCGGTAGCCTGACATGCCAGGACCGGGCACAGTGGCTGGCCTCATACGGGCTCGGGGACCAAGCTGCTGTATCCTGGCCCTACCACCTGCGAGCTGGGTGACCTTGGCAAGTCACTTCCCCCCACCGTGCCTGTTTCCTCATCTGTAGCGTGGGGATCATCGTATCTATGTGACAGGTTCTTCTGTAAGGTATTTAGGCCCTGGCATGGCACCTGCAGGCACTGAATAGAGGCCAGCCATTGTCATGACTGTCCCCTCCTTACCCGGGCCTTGGGGTCCTGCCACACAGCAGTGCTCTCCACTTGCCAAGCTTTCCCTGCTCCTACAGCCCCCCCTACAGGGCTCCTTCTACCTGAAATGTCCCTGTCCTGTCTGCCCCCAACCCGGCCTACGAGGCCCAGCTGTATGCCACCTCCTCCATGAAGCCTTCCTGATGCCTCCTCCTGGAGGAGACCCTCTCCCTGGGCACGCCCACAGCTTGCAACCTAGCCCTCCCCTTACCTTCACTTGCCTTCTGCTCGGTTCTGGAAATCTGCACTCTTCTCTCTCTCCCCTGTCCTTCGGTGACTCCTTCAGGGACTCCCCTATCCTGCAGGGACTCTGCTCTGGACGCAGAGACAGGGGCTGAGAGTCTCCGTTCATCACTTGCGAGCCGCGGGATCTCGGGGAAAGTTGCTTCCTCTCCCGGAGCCTCGGGCTCCTCGTCTTTGAAATGGGGATACGTACAACCGCTCTCCCCCCGCCGGCACCGGTGAGAATCAACCACGAGAGTGTTCATAAAGGACCCGGGGCAGCGCCTGGCATGTAATAAGCCCTCGGTCGGTGCTAGTTTCTGCTGTGAAGGTTATTGTGATTATTAGGACTTATTTGCTTTTAAGATGATCACTCCTAGAGCGCGCGTGAGGTATTCCTGCCTCCTCAGGTAACAGATGGGGAAACTGAGTCCAGGGGCGCCCTGCAAGCTGGCAGCAGAGACAGGACCGCTGATTCCCAGGGCAAAGCAACCTGCGGAGTTGATCTCAGTGTCCCCTTCTGTACAGGGAGGGATTAGGTCCCTCCCCAGGAGCGTCTGTCCACAGGAAGCAGACCCCGCTCCAGGGGCCGGCTCACTGCCTCCCTCGGCGCCCCTGCCCTCTTTCCCAGCTCCGATACAGCTCTGTTAACTCCTGTACCCTCAGACTCATGCCTGCTCCTTAAATCACTGGGCCCGAGGCACCGCAGCTTCAACGGCCACATATCACTTGTAATTAAGGGGCCTGTCCCAGGGACGCGAAGTTTACCTTCTGCCGGAGACACTAAATCCAGCTCCCGGTGGTGGAGGGGATAAGGCATCGCACTGACCTAACACCTGTCAAGGTTTAATGATGCACCTGCGGGCCTGCTCTGGCGGGACCTGGGGGGGCGGCCAAGAGGGGCAGGCAGTAGGTGGGGAGAGACGACCCCAGAACAAGAACTGAGCCTCCTGGTCTGCGAGACACAGGAAGTCCAGGGAGCTGGTGAGGGTCTCAGGAGGCAGCAGCCACCTGCCTGGACGGTTCAGGGAGCAGGTGACTCTCTACCGCTTGGCTCAAGAGGGCACAGAGGGCCATTCTGTGAGAGGCTGCAGACAGGCTCCTTCGCCAGGTGGTCTGGGTTTGAATAACAAGGTCTGCCGCTCGCTTGCTGGGTGACCTTGGGCAGGTTACTTAACCTCTCTGGGCCTGTTTCCTCATTATCAAAATGGAAATGCTACAAGTCCCTACCTCCTAAAGTAGTGAAGATTAGAGGAATTAACATACTTAACATACTGGAAAAAGTGTGGCATATGGCGGCTGCAAAATTCACCTTCATTCTAGTATGATCTGGCCGACCTACGTGAACACGAATCTCTCTCAGTCGCTCCCCCAAGGCAGGCACATGGTGGGGGCTTATGATATTGGGTGAAGCGGGACGTGTGTGCATAAGGAATCAATGGGCAAACGGTCCGTTTCCGTCAGGGAGAGGCCGGTCACGTCAGCTCCACGGCCCTACGGACAAGACGGGCAAAGCAGCACAGGACGCTTGGCTAAGCCGTCTGCTCCTTCCAGCCTCGTCTGCGGATCAGAGAGGTCACGCAGCTTTCCAAATCACACCCAGCGTGCACTTCAGAGGCCTTGCCTCCACCCCAGCCCAGGGCTCCGGGCACCCCCCCAGAGGAAGAAGTCAGAGAACATTTGGGTTCTTACTCTAGGCTTCCCTTTATCAGCAGGCTCTGTTTTCTCTTCTGTGAAATGGGGACACTGATCTTGCTGACTTCCCAGACGGCTGGAGGAGCGGCCAATGATGCAGCCCAGGTATTCCCTGCTGTCTCTGTTGAGAGGCTACGTGGCCCAGGCCCCTGTGGCAGCCCCATGGCCCCACACTCGGAGAGGAGCGGCGTCCCTCCGTCTTCCTGGCAGCCTCGTGTAGCGGGGAAAAGGGGGGGCTCCTCCTTCCCGCAGATCTGAGCTCAAATCCCATCTCACTCACTGCTGTGCGACGTTGGGAAGCTTCCCTGCCCTCTCTGTGTAGGGCATGTAGTACCCACTGTAACTGAGGCAGCATAGGTCCCGTCCGGGGCGGGGAGACCAGAGGTGGGGCAGTGGGTAACAGAACGTGCTGGGCCCGTTGCCGAGTACACAGTGAGCTTTGGTCAAGGGCGTGCCTCCTTTGCAGGGCTGTGTTCAGTGAGGGAGGGACGGAGGGTTCCAGAAGCCTGTCCAGGAGGCGGTCAGCAGGCTCGGGCCTTTGGGGCTGACACTGGGAAGCGACCGTCCTTGGTAGATGACCCAGTTAGCTCCAAAGTGCTCCTCTGAGCCCCAAACCCATCTGTCTGGCCCCTCTCTGAACGGGCTCTCGGCCGGTGACCTGAGTTAGCTGCAGGCCTGTGGGTGGGCAGGTGGCCAGGGCAAGCATCCTTCCTCCAGGTCCCTGGCCAGGCTGAGGCGCTCAAGACGGCCGTGCGCAGTCTCCCAACATGCTCCGCGGTCCATCTTGGAAGACCCTGGCCGCGCTGGCCCCGGCCCTCTGGGCCGCAGCCCCACTCCAGCAGCCGAGCCCGGCCAGCTGTCTCAGGCCCCTGCTGCCTCTCGAGCTGTCCCCTCGGAAGCTCCAGCAATCGGGACGGAGGCCTGCAGACAGCCTTCAGATCGCGGCCCCGGCTTCTCCACCCCTCAGCCCGTTTCCTGAGGTCACCGTCTGCTAAGCGGGACCGCAGGTCTCCTTGGTGACTTCTCAGGGACCATCTCCATCCGGTGCCGGGTCCTGCCGTCTCCTCCACATCTGCTCCCAGCTTTCCAATGGGTCCCCAAGTCCTCTGGCTTCTGTTCGGAAACCCAAGGCCCGAGCTGACTGGTGCCGTCCCACCCGCTGCGGCTGCCCGCCCTGCCCTCCGACCCAGGCCGGGTGCCGTCCGTATTTGTCATCTCGTTTACCCCTCACAACAGCCCTGTGGGAGTAGTGACCTTCACTGCCCCAGTTTCCAGAAGACGTAAAAGAGGCTTGGAGAGGACAAGTCACAGCGAGACTGGGGAGCGGGTGGGACGGGACCACAGCTGTGACCCCGCTCTTTCCTGCCCTCCTCTACGAGTGCGAGCGTGGGACGCCATGGTAGTCGCTGCCTGGTGTCTTCCTGCGGCTCTGACTCCATTCCCTGGCCTCACTGACACTTACAGGGGGGAGGTCAGGACACCATGGGTGGAAGGTAAAAACGACAACGGTCCTGTTTAGGGGCGCTCACTAGGAGCTTGGGACATGGGCCCAAGAGGGGAGGTGCTACAGTAACCCCATTTAGCAGACAGGGAAACTGAGGCTCAGGCGGGGAAATAAACCACCTGCCAGCGTAGTATGGTGGCTCAGCTGAGGGCTCTGGAGCCAGCCTGCCTGGGTCTGGATCAAGCTCAGCTGTTAGTTGGCCCGTGCCCTCGGGCCCATTTGTTAGGGTTTCTGCTTTCACACTTGTCAACTGCGGAAGGTAATAGTGGGGCCTCCTTAGAGGGCTGTTAGGACAATTAAATGAGTTAGCAGGTGCGGGGCAGAACTGTGCCTGGCATACAGCAAATGCTCAATAAACATTTGCTGCTTTTATTATCGGGAGTTGCAGAACTGGGTTTAAAACCTCTTGCCTGAATCTCGGGTTCATCCCCTTAAATACTCCCCAGCTCTCTAAGGGAGTAAACACTGTTTCTCATCAACCTACTTGGATAGAGGGCTCATTCTTCACTGGGGACCTCCCAGCCTTCTCCTGGTTTCAATTTGGAGGACTTTGGTCACTCACTGTCACTTCTCCAGATTGAGGGGTGGGGGAAGGGGTGGGGGAGGGGAGGGGGCTTGGAGGGGGGCCTGCCTGGATGGACATTGGCTTGGGAGACGAGAGTGCCCAGGCCTGGTCCTCAGGACCCTGGGGGCTTCGGGAGTGGGACGTGGGGGTTTGCGTTTGCAACCCGTCAGCACCCCAAACTCCTCTGCGGCTCTGGCTTGGATCCCAACCCGCCACGTCTCCTCCCCCTCCCTCTCCCCCTCCCCCTCCCCCTCCTCATAGCAGCCTTGCTCCCTGGAGCCTGGGGGCCAGTTCATGTAATTAGCGTAAGCCCAGCAGGCAGCTTATCCGCTCAGGCTCCAAGGCAAGGAAGGAGCAGATCATTTCCCACCCGGCGGGCATCGTGGGCTATGGAGGGGGCTGCGCGGCAGCTCTGAGTCTCGCCTTCCAGCTACCCTGCTTGAGGTCCCCCAGGGATTCTCAGACCAGCGGCCTCCCTTCATTGACCTAAGCTGTCCCCTGGACCGCCATATACTCTGAGCAGGAGCTGGATCTGCCTGGGAGATACACATCTCCCCACGGCTGTCCTGCACGCAGGCAGGCTTCCCGAGACGGGGTCTGCAGACCGCCGCCTGCTTTTCCGCTCGCGTCCTTCAGAGAGAAAGAGCTGTGTTTCTCCTTTTTGCTCAGGCCTATGGCGGCCACACCAGGCCTTTGAGGGGTGCAGGCTCAGATCCCCCATCACTTTTGGAGCCGTGGACATTTCTCCTTCCCAGGTCAGGAGAGGTCCTTGACACTCCAATTATTGGCCCTGGGAATGTGCTGCTTCTTCCAGAGAGGAGCACTGGGCTGGATGTCCAGAGAACAGAGTTCAAGCATCTGGTCCCAGAAAGCAGAGCTCCAGGCCTCTAGAAATCCTAGGTTCTGGCCTGGCCTCGTGGAAGTGAGCTCAGCTCCATCACCCACAGCGTGCCACAGTCTCCTTTCCTCTGAGAGCACCGGCCAGCCCAGGGTGAGCTTCTTGTCACAGGGAAGCTCGAGCAACTGGCCCCAGGAGGACTTCCTGGGGACCCCCCCACCCCAAGTCACACAGCAGGGGAGCAACAGAGCCAGACTGGAGATGGCCAGATGGCTTTACAAAGCATCAGAAGTATGTAAGGACAGACGTAGAGGTCAATGGAATAGGAGGGAGAGTCCAGAAATAAACCCTCACATTTATAGTCAATTGATTCTTGGCCAGGAGGCCAACACAGTTCAGTGGGGAAAGAAGAATGTGTTCCAAAATGGTGCTGGGACAACTGGTCACCCACGTGCAATTGAGGGAGGCCGACCTCTCCTCCACAGCACGCACAAAAACTCCCTCAAGATGGATCGTACACCTAGACGTAAGAGTTTAAACTATTAAAACTCTTAGAAGAAAAGCAGGAGTGAACTGTGACCTTGGGTTGGGCAGAGCCTCCTCAGCTGGGAGACCCAGAACACAAGCAACAGAAAATGAGTAGATGGAGTGAACCTTACCCGGACGAACACCCTCTGTCCTTCACAGGACGCCAGCAAGAAAGGGGAAAGGTAACACACCAAAGGGGAAAATGTACACAAATGTGACACGCGATACGGCCCTCACATCTGAAATAGAGGACTCTTAGAGCGTGATGATGAAAAGCCAAATCACCTGGTTGAAACGAGCAAACGATCTGACGGTATTTCTGCAAAGCAGATCTCCGAAGGGCTGCAAAGCCCCCGAAAAGACCATCAACACCATTAGCCATCAGAGCAGCGCAAATCGCATCGCAATGAGAACGCTTCCCGTGCGCTAGGACGGTCGCCATCAGACAGACAGGCAGCAGGTGCAGGTGAGGATCTGGAGAGACGGGGACCCTATGCCGCTGGAGGAAAAGTCAAAGGGCACAGCTGCCTGCCCGCCCTCAAACGGCCATGCACAGAGTTCTCACTCGATCCAGTAATTCTATGCTTGGGTCTGCACCCCCCCGCCCCCCCCCCAGAGATCTGGAAACTATCCGTTCACACCAAAAGCCTGCACATAAACGTTCACAGGAGCACCATTCGTAACAGCTGGAAGGTGGAAATGTCCATCAACTGGTGAATGTACAAACGGAATGTCAGGCATCGTGCAATGGAATATCATTCAGCCACGACGAGGAACGGGGTCCCAATACATGCTCCAATGTGGATGAACCTTGAAAACCTTACACTAAGTGTAAGAAGTCCCAAGAATGACAAAAGACCACGTTTTGTATGACCGCATTTCTAGAAAGTGTCCAGACCAATCCACAGAGAGACCAAGCAGATGAGTGATTGCCTAAGACCGGGCGAGGGGTGCAGGAAGGGGAGTCATTGCTGATGGGTACGGGGTTTCTCTCGGGGGCAGTGAGCATCTTCTGAAATTGGTTACACGACTAAACGTGTTTGCAGAACTTGGTGACTATGGTAAAACCCATTAAGTTGTATCCTTTAAACGAGTGAATTGTACGTCATACGAATGACAGCTCAACAACATAACTTTTAGAAAAAAGCACACCGAATGCACGTAATAAAAATTTAGTGAAGGGGCGCCTGGGTGGCTCAGTTAAGTGTCCAGCTTCAGCTCAGGTCATGATCTCCCGGTCTGTGGGTTCGAGCCCTGCATCGGGCTCTCTGCTGATGGCTCAGAGTCTGGAGCCTGCTGCGGATTTCGTGTCTCCCTCTCTCTGACCCTCTTCCACTTGTGCTCTGTCTCTTTCTCTCTCTCAAAAATAAACATTAAAAATTTTGTTCTAAAAATTCAGCAAAACATACCTAAACAAACAAACAAACAAATAAATAGCAAGCAAGCTATGCAAAGTTCATTAGCAACTGTTCCCCGGGATGGGACCTGTGTCCCCTGGCCCCACGTTTGGAAAGCATCTGGTGTGGTCTGGTGCCATTGTGGTCTTGGGTGCCAAAATTCTACCTTTATCTGCTGACCTCATTTGGAAGCCTACGGAAGACAGACAGGGATCCCGAGGTAGAACGTTTTATGAATGCTTATTAATATGTCGTGACTTCTGGTAGAGCGGAGTGGTTAAGCACGTGGGATGCCCTTACCCTTGCTTGGCCGCTGGCTAGCTGGGTGTGCTGGGCAAGCGATATACCTATCCGTTTCCTCACCTGGCGAAGAAAGGGCAGTACCCATCTTACGGAGCTTTTGAGATGATCTGATGTTAGTCTATGAAGACCTTAGCACAGTGCTTGGCGTGGCAGTAAATCCTCAGTGAAGGGTGACCTAGGTGGTCGGGAGGAGAGTGTCGCCTTCAAAGTCCGATGGCGACTCCTCCACTCTGCCCCCTCCTGGCTCAGTTACTTTTGTGGGTCAAATGGTCTCCGCAAAAGATGTGTTGAGATCCTAACCCCCAGTGCCTGTGGATGGGACCTTACTTGGAAACAGGGTCTTTGTCGATGTAACTAAGGTCAGGCGAGGTCATACTGCCTCAGGGTGGGCCTTGATCCAATGCCTGGTGTCCTTATAAAAGGGGAACACGGACACCGAGACACCACCCATGGAGGAGGACGCCCCGTGAGGACACAGGCAGAGAATGGAGGGACGCATCTACAAGTCAGGGAGGGCCAGGCATTGCCAGTCACCGGCAGGAGCTGGAAGAGGCAGGGAAGGATTCTTCCCTAGAACTTTCAGAGGAAGCGCAGCCTCGCCAATGCCTTGATTTCTGGCCTCCAGAACTAGGAGAGAAGATAGTCTCTCAGTGTCCTGATATCCCCTCAGTGTCCTGGAGCCCCCACCGCCTCAGCTCTGCACCCCGCCGCACTCTCTTGACATCTGCGTTACTAATAGCCTTTGTGTCAAAGGGGGGACGTGTCCCTTGGGGGCTCAGAGTGGCTGTCAGGCTCTCCAGCTCTGATCTCAGGCAGCCTGGCGGGACCCCCGGCTCTCTCGCTCCCATGGGTGAGCCCCTTAAACTCTCAGAGGCTCGTTCCCTCGTCTGTGAAGCAGGGGGGGTGACCGGGCCCGCCTTGGAGGACCCTCGTGAAGGTCACACGATTGGGTTGGACACTCAGCACACAGCCACACATTCCATGCTTGACGGGAAGCGGCCTTGATCATTAGCCGTGGGTCCAAGGGGTGGCAGAGAAAACTGGCCTCCCGCTCTTCCGGTGGGAACAGGAGAGCAGCGTGTTTCGGCTTTGGTGCGGGTGGGGGTGGGGTGTCCGGGCTCACATTTAATTGATTGTAACATCGCACCCTTAACATGCTCCCCCGCATCACCTGCACCCCCGAGAAGAGCCGCGGCAATCCTTCCGTGACTGTGTATAATGCGTTCCTGGGGCCCAGCACGCGACTTTCAAATTGGCTTACAATTTATCTGCAGCTCGGATAAAAACATTTTAATGACTGTGTGCGGCATGAACCCTCGGTGTCACCCACGGGGCTCCCAAATGTCTTTTCCCACCACATAGCGGGGATGTTATAGGCGTGAAATTACAGCTGCTCTCGCATTTTGATCTGCACCCCGAGGCCTGTGGAAACGGCGCGTTAGAATGTGCTAGATGCAGAGGCAGCCTGGGTGCGGGCTCTCCAGCACAACTGCTCCGTGCTTTTGATGCACGTGGGGCCGTGCAACGTGCCCTGCGCCTCATCTCCCTTCCCTCCCCCCCCCTGCTGTCCTAGGAAGCTTCCCTTTGACCCCCAAATTGCGGAGGGGGCTGTCTCGCCCCACCGTTGGCCGCCGCAGTCCTTAGGGTCCCTTGGTGCATAAAGGAGACACTGGCTTTCAAAGGCCTCCACTCACTTGGAGGGTCTTGGTGTGTGTGTGTGTGTGTGTGTGTGTGTGTGCGCGCGCGCGTGTGTGACCAGAAAGGGTCTAAGGTATGTCACAGATGGGCCAGAACAGTGCACAGATCGTAGTGTTCAAAACTTCCCTGAAACATATTGAAAGGGGAGGGTCAAGGAGGAGGAGGGGGGAGTCACACAATTTTCAAGTCTTTCTAATTGTGCCTAATGTTTAAAAAATTTGTTTCAATGTTTTCGTTTATTTTTGAGAGGCCCAGAGAGACAGAGTGTGAGCAGGGGAGGGGCAGAGAGAGGGAGACAGAATCCGAAGCAGGCTCCAGGCCCTGAGCTGCCCGCACACAGCAGACATGGGGCTCGAACCCACGAATGGCGAGATCCGAACTGCTTAACCGACTGAGCCACCCAGGCGTCCCTTATTGTGCCTGACGTTTAAATGACATGAGGCCTATTTGTCGTGAGAGGCGCTATTTACTGAGCACTTGGAACGTGCCAGGTGCTGGGCTCAGAACACTCTGTTCTGGGGATCATCTCATTGAATGGCCCGACCTTGGCCAAGCCACTGCCTTCTCTGAGCCTGGGTCTGGGCAACGGACGCAGTGTAGTTTCTGCCTCACAGGCCCGCGCAGCTGCTGGAGCCCCGGAGCTGCCCCCGGGGGGGACAGCCTCACACTCAGCCCCCTGTCTCTCCCAGCCCGCCCAGGACCTTCCCGACCTTGGTGAGCCAAGGAAGGTATGCTGCTCTGGGACGGGGACAGCCACAGCCCCGCGGGCCCAGGCAAATCCTTTCCCTTTCCCCAGCCCCAGTCTCATCCTGATCCCGAGGGGCTCTTGTCAAGATCAGGCAAACCCCTCCATTGAGAGCACTTTACAATTGGCAGAGCTGGCTGAGTGGGAGGTGTGGCTGTCGTTATCAAGGTCAGGGTATGTGCTGGCTCCTCCCCTAGGCCTTTGGGAAGAGGCCAGGAGGACGGGTAGCAGAGGCCCGCTGTCCTGCCACTCCCAGAACCAGGGCAGACCTGGGTCCCTTTGCAGGGACTCGGCGCACGAAGCTGTGAACACTCCGTTCTCAGACTGGCTTGAAGCTCCTTGGAGTCATGAATCGTCGACGAGACTTCCAGGGGCAAGAAAGAAGCAGCCACCGCTGTGCCCAAGAGGGGGCAGGGCCCGCGACAATGACCCTAAAGATGCTGAGGTCTAACCTGACGAACCTTGTGGCTGCCTCGTCTGGGTTTGGTGCTTTGCAAACTTTATTTCAATAAGAAAAAAAACCTCACAGCCACTCTGGAGGGTAGCCACCCTTACCCTTATTTCACAGATGGGAAACTGAGGCCCGGGGAGGCTAACGAATGCAGTGACCGATCTGGGATTCAGCCCGAAACCTGCGTGTCCTAAACTTGTATAAAGGGATTATAAGATCTCCTGGCTCCCAGGGCTGTGGCCGGGATTCCGTGAGACAATGTGCATGAAGCCAGGAGCTCACGCCCTGTCAGGCACAGGCCAGGGATGGGCAGTAGCTGTGTTATCAGTTCAGCTGCAGGCTTAGCGAGCACGGGGGTACCTGCCGCATCCGGGGGACAACGGGGCAGGGGCGACCGCTGACAAGCACAATGACCTCTGAGCAGTGGGTCAGTCAGAGGACTGACCAAGATGGGTGAGTGCTATTTCGGGAAGAACCCCGCCCGGGGAACACCCTGAATTTCCAGGGGTCAGAGCCTTTCCCTGGGTTGGGAGCCACTGCGTGGTCCTGCCCCTCCCGGGTCCCCACTCCCCCACCCCCCCCGCCCCTGCCAGCCTTCAGCCTCCTGTTCAGTAACTGGGATCACATCATCTGTCTGCCCCATCCCAGATGGCTGCCACCTTGCATCGAGAGGACCCCAGAGGTTCACCGTTCCCTGCTGCCCGGACAGTGAGACCCAAGGAGAGGATTCTCAGCTGGCTCATGCTGGCCAGGAGTATACCGCCTTGCTCAGCCAGGACCATCAGGCCCGCCGTGCGGTTCTGGTCGGCCCCACGAGGTCTCTCTGTGCCTCAGGTGCTTGCTTAGCGGACGGGGTAACAGACTCACGGATGTCAGAGCTAGGAGGACGCTGAGGACCGTCTGGTTACACCCCCTCACCGTAAGGAGAGGGAAACTGAGGCCATAGAGGGAGAGTACACCTGCACAAGGAGCTCTGGTGAACGAAGGAGGGAGCCTAGGCCTCCTGGAGGAGGTGGCTTTTGAGGATGCTGTCCTTGCTCACATAGAGAGAAGCCTCACCTGGAGCATCTACACCTGTTTTCAGGGGCGCAAAAGGGGGTGTGGGAGTCCAGATGCCTGGCTTCTGGCCCCAGCACCGAGCTGCTATCACAGGAAGATTTTGTGATCCTGGCTGGGTGACCTCAGGCAAGTGGTTTGCCCTCTCTGTGCCTCCACACCTGTGTGTGCACCTATGCACGTTTTATGTTTGCATCGCGCACTGGATACAGCTCCCCAAGGACCTCGTCCTATTGAAGGAGCGTGTCCATTACCTAGCGCGTAGTAGGTGCTCAATAAACATCCGATAAATAAATGGTCACGTGCATGTCCCTCATCGGACTGGGGCCCCTTGACGGTGCAAACCGAGTTTTGTTCTTCACCAGATTCCCCGGGGCGACCAGCCCTGGGCTGAGCACCAAGACGTCTCCTTCAGGGAGTCGCCGCGTCCCCACCGTGGCCCATCCCCCAGGAAGCCAGAACACCCCACGTGCCGCCGCTGCGGGAATCAATTCCCTCTGGAGGTCTGGCCTTTGGAGGTTTTCCATTTCCCCAGAAGCTGTGGCTTTCCACGGGGCCTTTATGCTCTCACTGATTGCCTGAGTACGACAAGCTTTGTTTCCCTGGTAAATATCATTTGATAAGAAAATCAGAGAACCCTGGGGCCCGGCGTCAGGGCCGAGTCCCTAGAATTCTGGCAGCAGAATCGGAGAGTGTGGCTGACGGGAACGTCAGCACTGGCAGGGGCTCCTGAGACCGCTTGGAGCCAGGCCCTTGATTTACAAGGGGAGAAACCGAGGCTGGGTGGCGGACAGCGCCACCCAGAGACGGGCGCTGGCATTACTATCCGCGTGTTGCAGATGGAGGCAGACACAGGGTCAGAAGGCGGGACACCCCGAAACCCAGTCCTGACACCCACTTTCTCACTGGTCACTTGATGCTTCAATGTCCTGGGAAAGGCCGTAGGAGGTCCAGCGTCAGAATCACTCTCCATAGCAGGTGTGTATCACCTCCCCCAGGGAGGCTCCCAGATTGTCCTGTCCCTGGGGCAGGGGGGTGGGGGTGGGGGCTCGCCCCCCTGCACCGTCCCCACAGGCACTTCTATGAACGTGGCTCTTGTCTTCCTCCTGGAAAGGTACTCCCACAGGTGCCCCCACAGTGTCCAGCTTCTTCCTCCCCATGTCCTCATGGGGTCCCAGGGCCCAGAGCTGGGGGTCCATGAATGACCCATCAGGCCTGCATCCCACCCCTGCCTTACAGAAGTGGACGCTGGGGTCTGCTGCCCCTCGGGAAGCCCTCATTCCTCCTTCAGTCCCTCAATTGTCCCAGTCAACGTGTCAGTTGTGCCCCTCCAAAGTGCCCAGGCCACGAGGATCTGGGGACGAGCCACAGCCCTGCGTCCATGAGGTCAGGGTATATCAGTGCAGGTCGGAGAAGGGGTTCCTGAGAGGAAACCTTTGGGTGGTAAGGCCACACCTGTCACACCTCGGCAAGGCCACTCTCCTCTCCCCTCGGAGGCAGGAGTGGGAAAGAAGAGCGTTCCTAGGACAGCCCCCCTGTGCACACGCACATGAGCAAAGCTCCTCGCTGGGACCGCGGGGCCAGGGCCCCTGTGCTCACCCATGACGTTGAGGAAGATGTTGCCTGATGCCAGGACCACCTTCTCTCTCGTGGCGCGGTCGTAGATGCCCACGTGGCACTCATAGGGACCGTTGTCTGAGATGCGGACTTCAGGCAGCCTGGGGGAAGGCAGAGGGACAGGATGAGGCCCCATCGTCCGGGGCTGGAAGGCGCAGCCCCCCAAAACAACCCCCAAACCCCACTGTTCAGCCTCGGATCAACAAACGCTTCTGGATCGATCAGGTGCTCATGCGCTATGCTGGGGGGAGCAGCAACATTTATGGAGCACCGACTGTATGCCAATCCCTGTGTTCTATTCTTCAGGAGGTGAAGGGGGGGGGGCTGTGTTCAGCCGGAGTTACACCTGTGCTTCCATGAACGGCAGATGGTAACAGTGCCCACACCTAGAGGGCCCCGAGTAGGACCGGCGTGTGGTACAGGCTCAACACTGCCCTAGGGCATCACATCACTCAGCCCTCCACAGAGGATCGCCATTCCCGTCTCATAAGCATGGAAACTGAGGCTCCAGAGGGGGCACAGGTAGCCCCCCCCCCCCAAGCAATATGGCTCATAAGAGCCAGGATGGGAATTTGAATTCCTCTTCCCACACTGCCTTTGCTGTCCCTTCACGCCCAGTCTTGGGGGCTTGAGAAGAAACACAGCCAACTTCTCATCTCCAAGGAGCCCCTGTCCTGGGGGACAAGGAGGCAGGGAGGCAGCCGCACTGCCAGGCATGTGGAAAAGGGGGGGCCTCTCTGAGCACAGAGCAGGGAGCAGCTGGTCCTGCCTGAGGTCGTCAGGAGGGAGCCTTGACCTGGAGGCCGCCCGCTGCTGGGTCAGGGAAACCTGGGGGGTTCTCTGGCAAGTGCCAACCTTCTCTGGGCCTAATCATGCGGCCGAAGGACAGCCTCTTCTGGCCACACCTCAGAAGAAGCGGGGTCTCCATCTCAGAGGTCCTTGCACCACAGCACGACACAGGAAGACGCTCACGGTCAAGGTCACGGTCACGGCAGCCGTAGTAAAGGGCGCCCTACCCACCAAATTGGCCCCGCAGTCTGATCAGAGAGGCCCCGGCCGGGGAAGGTGAGGGCGGTGGCTAAGAGCACAAGCTCTGGGTGTGGGTCCCGCCCCGCCCCCCCCTCCCCCCCACCCCAGAAGGGGGTTCCTTCAATCCAACTCTTTGTTCCCACCCCCTCGTGGACACATTTCCACCCCACTCAGCGAAGCCGCCCGCTGCGATCTGCTTCTGCTGGGCAGTCTAGCCTCAGATTCCCTTTCTTCCCTTATGTCAGCTGCCACCCCCCCCCCCCCCCCCAGCTTTGCCTCCGAGCTCCGGTTCCCTCCTGACTCAGTGTCCCCCACCTCCCTGCACCTTGCCCCCCACACCTGGGCTCTCAGCCTGGGTTCCTGCTGCTGGCTCCGCTCTGAGCCAGCACACATTAGCATAAACAAACACCTTCATTTACATAGAATGCGCAGAGGTTGACATCTGGTCTACCGACTGTCATAAAAGGACTCAGAGAGAACAGGAGCTTCTCACCAGGGAAACTTTGCGGGGAGAAGGCTGCCCTCCTTCCCTCCCTTCCGTGCTCAGGGGGGCACCACGTGGATGGGAACAGCAGGGGCCTGTCTTCCCTTGGGAGCGATTTCCTTTGTTTGTAACCTGGCTAGACTGGAAAAACAGCCCCTCTACGGGCACTGGTGCTGAGCCACAGTCGCCTGGAGTGACATATTTAGGTGACACTCATAGGGATCAGTTATAGGGCCGACCTGCTTGAGTGACTTGTGTGCAGGCAACACGCTCAGGGGACAGCCGCATAAAGACACAGGCTCAGGAGACGCGCGTAGCTGGCAGGTGCCCAGGTGATGTAAGAAGGTAATAGTGACATGGCGGGCACGCAGGTGGAGACGCGCAGGTAACCGCCATGTGGGGGACACACGCAGATGCGTTTATGTGACAGCAGCACAGGTGACATGTTTAGGCCATTGCTCCGCTGATGGCACGCTCAGGTGACAGGAACATAAGCGGTGTGTGTGGGCGACTCATGTAGATGACACAGCACAGGTGGTCGAAGACGTGACGCCTGGACTGGCGCCTCGTGAAGAAAGCGGCTTCCCACTTGGGACTGTTTCTACAGACTCGTGTGGTCCTTCACGGGGCTCCTTAGCTCTCCCAGCGGGTCCCGGTCCTGCTGCTGGGCACCACCGTCCACCTCCGCCACCACTCAGGGACTTGAGCACGTCCCGGTCCTGCTCTATCTCCTAAATGCACCCTGGATTGTATCCACCTCCCTCCAGCCCCATGGCCACCATCTTTGTTCACCTAGAAGGAGGGCCGGATGGCCAACTGGTTTTGCTAATCTTCCTCAGATCCGTTCTGCGGGTAGAACCCAGATCTTTGCAAATGCAAATGGAATTAATGGCACTCCCCTGCCTAAAGTCCTTGGGAGACTTCTCTGGGCTCTTCAGATGAAGACAGGAATCCTTATCTTGGCCAACCAGGCCAGCGTGGCTGCTTCCTGCCACATCTCCAGCGACCTCTTAGCCTCGTCCTCCTCTAGCTACGATGGCTTTCTGTCTTTCCATTCCTCTCATGCGCCAAGTGCCTTCTTAAAAAATAGACTTAATTTTGGAATCGTTTTAGATTTACACAAAAGTTGCCCAGACAATAGAGCATTCTCGCCCATCCCTCACCCGATTTCCCCCATGGTTAACCTGTTCCAAGACCACGGTACAGCTGTCAGACTAAGAAACCAACACTGATACATCACTGTTACCTCAAGCCCAGACTCCTTCCGGATTTCCCCAGTTTTTCCACTAATGTCCTTTTTCCGTTCCAGGTTCCCATCCAGGACCCCTCAGAGGTGACCCTTACAGGTGCATTTAGCCCAGTGCCTTGTTTGATTCAGTGCTTTCGCTTGCAATGTTCTCTCTTCCTGGGGCTGCTTCATTTTCTTTCCCTGGCTGCATCCTTCCGATTACAAAGGAACGGTCGCTTTCTTAGCCACCACCCGGACCAGGTGGGTGTGGGGAATTGGTGGCATTGGTGGCCCTGATTAATAGCCTCCCTGCATCCATGCCTCTTGCAAACAGCCTCGATAGTTTCTCCTACCTAGGAGTGGAGTCTCTTTCCCTATCCTTGGCCTTATGACTTGCGGGTCATAAGGTCGGAAGTGATGGTGTACAAATCCCAAGCCTAAGTCTCAAAAGAACTCTCTCTCTCTCTCTCTGTAGCCCCACCTCCCCCTCTCACTCTCTCTCCCTTTCCCTGCTTCTTCCTGAGAACAAGCCTCTGATGTGGACAAGAGCGCATGGAGACACGGAAAGAGACCCCAGCTGGCCCAGCCTTTCCAGCCAAGGTCACACTCAACAGTGAGCCTAGCCAACCCCGACTCATGAGCAATCATTCATGGTTGTCGCTTGACGTCCATCCAGGCTTGGGATGGCTTGTTATGCGGCAACAGCTGACTGATACAGCAGTACTGGTCCAAACTGTAACTTGATGACTTTCCTCTGTGACTCTCGATCACCCTCCTCCCCTGCCACGCACGGTAAGCTCTGCGAAGGTAGGGTGTGCCCCTGTCTGGGTCGCCGGCATGTCCCACGGCCTCGTGGGGCACTTGCCATCATGGTAGGTACTCAGTCAACATTCAGTAAATGGGTGGCCTGGGGCGAGCACGGAGAACCCCGTCTCCCCCTGTGCTGGAGAGCAGGCACGGAGTCTAATTCTTACCTGCGGACCCCAGGGCTTCCAGGGAGCTGCTTTGATTTGGACCCAACGCCTCATCTGAGCTTGTGCGCTCAGTGCCGTCCTTCTAAAGTGGATTAAGCAGCCCAGAGATGCCCTCTCCCCAGATTTGAGCGGCATTGATCTGCATGCTGCATAAAAGGCCTTGCACAGATAGCAGGGCCCCGAGGGGGCTGGGGTAAGAACACCAACTCTCATCAGCGTTGGGCTCCGATCAATAAACTATTAATAACTGCAAAGGTTTCTGGCAAAATCAGTGTAATGCAGTTTAGCGGCTGGAGTTTACCAACACTGACAGCAGCTTCGAAAGCCATGTAATTGTGTTTTTGAGAAACTGGAGACCCAGATAGTGGGGGCCCCGCTGGCTGTCCCCGGGGGCCGCCGGAGTTCGGGTTAGGCCATGCAAGGGCTGGTCCCTGGGTCAGGCCGAGGGCTAGCACGAGTATGTGCACCTACTGTGTGTCATGCCTCGTGCCGAGCCTAGGGGCCGAGCGGCCGATGCAGAGATGCCAAGGACTTGGTTCCTGCTCCCCCGCCTTTGCCTGGGCTGTTCCCTCTGCTTGGACCCGCCTTCCTCTCTTGGCCACATGGCAAGCCTCTAGCCATCTTTCAAAGCCCAGCAGGTGGGTCTGACTTTCGCCACCTGTGATCTCACCCCATTAGAGAGTTGGGTTTAGCTCAGAGCTGACACGGCGCGAGAGACCAATGGACTAGAATCACTACGTACCGCAATCCTCAGGTTCTACATCGAATGCCACCTCTTCCAGGCAGGCTGCCCTGACTGCCTGCTCCCTGTGCCAAGGCTGCATGCCTGGGGGCACCTACCTGTCCACAACACGCTACATTGTCACCTGTCTGTCCTCCCTCCCAGGGAAGCATAGAAGCTCCTTGAACGTGAGCCTGGCCACGCGGTGGGTGCTCAGGGAAGAGCCACCGTACGGATGAAGGCAGCGGAAGCAGTCTAGGCCAGGAGGTGGGTGCCCTCGGACTAGTCTGGGCTCTGCACCCAACTAGCTGTGTGAGGTTGGACAAGCTCGTTTGGCTTCTCTGAGCTTGGATTTCTCCATCTGGTAAATGGGTGTGATAATACCTGTCTTGTGGGATCACAGGGTAATTTTCTCCCGAGAGGAATTATGCTAAGCCTTTTACCGCATCTTACCGAATCCTCGACGGGACCTTGCTGTCACGCAGTACACAAAGTATGCCCAAATATACTAGAGAGCAATCATCATCTTATCATCCCTACCTTGTACAGATGAGGAAACTGAGGCACCCACCCAAGAGGTAACAGAGAGTAAGCAGGTGGGTGCCATGATTTGGAAGCAAGAGCTGAAGACTGGTCTTTGGGCCCCATCGCCCCACCCCTGGCTGCTCCTCGGATCTTCCTTTACCAACTGGCAGGTGAATCCAGGCTCCTTGGTTGCCAGGATTCGCCTCCACGGCTCTTCAGTGCGTTTCTATTCTGGGCCCTACCACTCTCCAGGTAATGAGAACCATCTGCTTCCTCCCTGCTGGGAGGAACAGGATGGCCTTTTATTTTCCTAAATTCCCTTCCTCCAGCTTCCAGTGGGCCCCTTAATTCCGCTGACGGCGGCTCCCTGAACAAGTTGTGCTCACATTCTCCACACCTGACCCGACTTCACAGCCTCCGCTCGCCTCTCCTTTGCGCGCTTTGTCTCTCCACTGGGAAGAATCCCAGATTCTCACAGAATGGAGGTGGTGGACGTGGAACAGGGGGCAGGGCTGGGAGGAATCCGAATGCATCTCCGAGTTTCCCCGTCCTGTATCGCTGGGGAATCATGTGATCGGGCGAGGGACTTTGGCTGACAGCAAAAGGAAGCCTGAATGAATGAGCTGGACCCAAGTATACTTAGAGCAGAGCCTGGTGGGTGGCAGGCGCTTGTCAGATTCTTCCCCCTCCACCGTTAAATGATTACATTTTTAAAGTGTATTTATTTATCTTGAGGGAGAGAGGGAGCGAGCAGGGGAGGGGCAGAGAGAGAGGGAGAGGGAGAGAGTCCCAGGCAGGCTCTGCACTGTCAGCACAGAGCCCGATGCAGGGCCCAAACTCACGAACCGTGGCGGAGATCAAGCGTCAGATGCTTAACCAACTGAGCCACGCGGGTGCCCCAAATGATTAAATTTTTAAACAAATTATTAAGGGCCTCCCAGATCCCAGGCACGGTTTGCGGTGTTGAGTACAAAGCAGGGCAGACACGGCCACCGTTTTCAACAGCAACACTGTAACAACATCCTTTCCATCCAGCCTGCACCTATGCCTCCCTGCTTCTTGGAAGAAGAGCGCTGGACATTAATGCAGCTGCCCTAGGATCAAGGTCATCATGAGAAACATCAGTCTCATCTCGCCACGTCCTAGGGGTAGAGCAGCGTGTCAGGTTAGGTTGTCCCTGTACTACAGGTTCCTGGGATCTGTGCCTCTTAAAAAATATTTGTTTTCATTTATAGATTCATTGTGGTTTAGGGGCACCCGGGGTGGCTCAGTCGTTTAAGTGTCCGACTTCAGCTCAGGTCATGATCTCACGGTCCGTGGGTTCGAGCCCCGTGTCGGGCTCTGTGCTGACGGCTCAGAGCCCGGAGCCGGCTTCGGATTCTGTGTCTCCCTCTCTCTCTGCCCCTCCCCTGCTCACGTGCTCTCTCTCTCTCTCAAAAATAAATAAACATTAAAGAAATTAAAGAAAAGATTTGTGGTATAATTGACAAACAATAAGTTGCACAAAGGCTACATATTCGATGGGTTTTGACCTATGTGGACACCATTGAAAGCACTCGCACAATCAAGATAAGGAACAGCTCTAGCACCCCCCAAAGTCTCCCTGTGTCCGTGCGTAACCCCCCAGCTGCCCAGCCCCAGGCAACCACCGATGAGCTGTTACTGTAACTCACATTTCCTAGGATTTCTGGTCAATTGGTTTTCTCTGAGAAAAGTATGCATGGCATTTGTGCAGGTGCTTCTGGCCCTCTCTTGCTCTAATCTCTCAGGCGAGGGGGGGTGGTTACAGGGCAGGTCACAGACACCTGGTCGTTTCCTTCTCTCCATTCTGCCGGTGCTGCTCTGCCCGGAACCTTTCCACCTGTCCACGCTTCTGCCAGCTCTCGCTGCCCGAGGCTTCTCCAGGCCATCCCCTCCCTACCCTGCTGCCAGAGTGACCTTATCACACAGCGAGCTCTGGCGGGTCCTTTTCCAACTTCGAACCTTCCCCTGGCTTCCATCCACTGGAGCATCAAGTCCAAACTCAGTGACACTGACACCCTCCCTGATCTGGACCCAGAGAGGAAGGAGGGACGGGAGGGAGTTGGGGGGAGGGAGGGAAAGGAGTGTGTGGCCTCTCGTCCCTCGCCAAAACTCCCCAATTAAATAAGAAGACTTGTCAGGACCAAACTTTTATAATCCACCCTATTTAAAAAGCATTTTGTAATTCAGATGTCTTCATTTATATACACAGTGCCTCATTCTGGGCTAATGGAGCAGATTCAGGTAGCGATTGGTCCTTTGAGGCTTTGCTTTAATGAAGAGAGGAGAGAACCTTTTCATTTGTGTAGCCATTGTTTGCATGGAAACGGAGCTTCTGAGGAGCCGGGAGATACTTCCTTCTTGCAAGTAGGTTAAACACCCCCCCTGCAATCTGATTAGCCTAGCGCCTGCCTCAGCGCTGCTCCCTGTCACCCCTGCTGGAAAGATCTCAAGTGGGAAGTAATAAAGTTTCACTGTTCGCACATCTGCCACGCTTCCCCCATTGGCTGCACAGCCCCTGAGGTCCAGACCTTTTCTCTCCCTCTCTCAGACACCTGCTTACTCTCCAAGTTCAGGGCCGTGCCCCTGCAATGCTGGGGCAACTGTTGTAGAATGCCCACTGCGTCTCTGTGGAGCCTTGAGGCAGGACTAATAAAAATGGCCATAAAGTCTCTGGCAGCCATGGGGGCTATATTGGGATGTTTGCTAGTAAGACACTTGGAAAAGGTTTGCTGCTCTCTGGAAAAGGGCAGGGGCGGTGGGGGAGAGCAGGGATGGGCCCAGGCCCCCTCCCTCACACCTGTGCAATTTGCAGAGCCTGGCTGGGAGCCCGAGGGCAGCTCAGGTCCGTCTGTTTGGCCCAGTGGCCCAGGTGAGCACCTGCTCAGCCCCAGCCCCAGCTGCTCCCCCTTCCCAGCTGCTCTTGCTGCTTCTGGATTTTCCTTCGCCACCCTGGGTGGCTGCGTGAACCCCTCAGTGCGAGGAAATGGACTGGCTACCAGCGGGTGGGGTAGCGTTTGAGGAAACCGGCAGACCCGGGAAAGCAGCCAGGGACAGGCGAGAAAGCGCCTTGTCTTGAGATGGGATCCTCTACGGAGACTCTGGGAGGGTGCGGGGGCACAGGCCTCAAACTCGAACGTACTCAAGACTCCCCGGGGGTCTGGCTTAAATGCAGATTCTGGTAGGTGTGCGCCGGGCCTCAGAATTTCCAACAAGCTCTTAGGGGACCCTGTTGCTACTGGCCAGCAAACCCCAAGTCTCAGGTTCTCGGTCCTTCTCCAACCCCAGTAGGTCCATCCGTCTGTTTGATCTTACCCTCCCCCACCAGACACACTGGGTGGTCCCTTCCATCGGTTCCACCAAACCCCAAATGCCAGAACCTAGAGTTTGGAAGGCCAGACGCACACCTGTGTGTCTGTTAGTGAGTACTGTTGAGTAGACATTATTTGAGGAGAGATTTTGCCCCTCTACGTGGGTCCTTTAAACCACCAAGGGGCACCTGGGTGGCTCAGTTGGTTAAGCATCCGGCTCTTGATTTTGGCTCAGATCATGATCTCATGGTCGTGAGTTTAAGCCCCTCGTTGGGTTCTGTGCTGACAGTGCTGAGCCCGCTTGGGATTCCCTCTCTCTCTCTCTCTCTGCACCCCCCCCAACCTTTCACACTCTCTCTGCTCTAAAATACAAATAAACTTAAAAAAAAAAAAACAACCCATGGGGGCTGCCACAAAGCTAGCCACACACAGAGCATGGCCTCTGTCCCCCTCATTCTGCCCTCCCGGACCACATCCTGCACCTGCTCCCTGTCCTCCCGCTTCTGAGATGACAAATTCTCAAGCTTTCCTGGCCCCCTGCAGGGGAGTCTAAACTCAAGCTCACCCTGGAAAGTGGAACCCAGACCGTAGGCTGAGATCAAGGCCAAGTTGTGTCTCCTTCCACTCGGTGGGAACTCGGCTAATGTCACCTAAAGTGGTAAGACCCGAGCCACCTGTCATTAATACATTCCCCGGGGAAGCTGCCCGTGGAGAGAGACGTTTCAGCCCCAGTGGGATGGGAATGGAACATTCTGAAACCCAGAAACCACTCCCTCGCCTCCTTTTGGTCCATTCCTGGAGTTTCTCCTCCAGCGAGCCCTCGAGAGGAGCGGACTGGGGAGACGTTTGCCCTGGGCAGGTGTGGAGCCACAGGGACTTCACCAGCAGAGGCGCCGGTGGAGGAAGGAGACTCTCCTCCCTTACGCGGTGGGACGTGTCCCGTGGGCACAGGGTATACGAGGAGGAGCCTGGGAGTTTTGCTCCAGATTTCCCAGTGCATCCTGGTCTTCACCAGGGCGACCAGCTAGCCCTGCTACGTCTAAGACTCTCCCCTTTTAGCACGGAAATACCCACGTCCCAGCAGTCCTTCAGCTCCAGGCAAATCAGGCTGCTGGTCGCCTTATATTTGATACACGAGAAAACTAAAGACAGACGAGACACCCGCCCCGGGCCAGACAGCAGTCAGCAGCAGATCAAGGATGGAGAGGCCAGGCTGCCTGTGCCTGCTGATCCAAGAGGGACCCGGGAGGGAGACGGGCCACAGGTGGCCCCTCTGCAGCGTGCCTTGAGGATTGTGAGAGCGTTACAGACCCCTGGCATGGGCCCAGAGGAAGGGCTCTGGAGCCACGGCCGCTCCCAGCCAGAAGCCTCCGTGAGTCGGGGGCTCAACGAGCCTGAAATACCCGGGGCTCTTTTCGTACCACAAAGCTGGAGAGTTTGGGGCCAACTTCTCCTGCCCC
The DNA here is from genome assembly GCF_023721935.1 of Panthera uncia. NCBI lineage: Eukaryota > Metazoa > Chordata > Mammalia > Carnivora > Felidae > Panthera > Panthera uncia. The sequence goes on from NW_026057585.1 coordinate 91,619,091, forward strand.
CAAGCAAGCAGGAGAAGGACAAGAGTCAGAATTGCTGTTTGGGGGCTGGAAGCCCACAGCACCCCGCCCCCACCTTCCGGCCATTCCCCAGCTGGGGAGCCAGTCAAGGCTTTGTCCAGCCTCAACGTGGTGGGCTTACCTGAGAACATTAGGGCCGGGCACCAATTAGGGGCGAACAGGCTGTCTTGAATGGGGGAGACCCAGGGACCAGGGGGCAGGGGTGGGGGAAGGAGACGGAGGCAGCGGGGGCGGGGGGGGGGGGGGGGGGGGGGGTTGGGACTGCCGGAAAAGCCCCTTCGCTAAGGGCCAAGCCCCTCCCTCAGCACTGAGAGTTTCATTACCTTCTTCCTTGTGTGTTTTCCCCTTTCTTTCCAGAAACTGCCTGAACTCTTTTTTTTTTTTTTTTCCTTTCTGGGGCCTTTGAAAAGCCATTAGCGATTTCTATCCCCCTTTCAATCTGAAAATGGTTTCCATCATAAAACTGCTCAGTGGGTGCAAAACATCTGTGGCTCCCAATCAAATTGCTGGCTGGGAGGGAGGGATAATGGGGAAGCAGGGCAAAGGGTGGGGGGAGGAGGAGTTCCAGAACATGCCAGCCCCCTTCGGCCCTGCCCCCAGCTCGCCTCCCCAGTCCAAGGAGCCTGGAGGACCCACCTTAGGCCCTGCCTGGCCCCAGACTTTGTGGGTTGGCAATCCCGGCCCCTGAGCAGTTAAGGAGGTTTAACTGGGGCCCCAGCGCTGCAGGGGTCTGGCCAGGCAGTGGGCGGTGGAGGGTGAGCCCCCAGGTGAGGCCCCAGGCGGCCCCTCCATTGTTAATCTTCCTCTGCCCTCCCCCTGAGCTGCACCCCCCCCTACATTCTAGCCTTTCATTCCCTTTCCTTCTGGACTGGAAGGTGCTGGGCGCTCATGCCAATCTGGCTCAAGCTCCTAGGGGCGCATGACCTCAGACAGGTCACTACCCTCTTCTGGATCCGGGGGAGCCTTTGTTCTGAGGCTCATACGAGGTCTCTGGGGAAGGCCCCTCACCCTTGCCCAGAAGAGTGCTCCAAGGATGGCCGCTGTGACTTCCCAGGGGCCACACGGCAAGTGACCTGTTTCCGAGGTGCGAAAACACCTCTCAGAAATCAGATTTTATCCTCCCACGATGCATTCGCAAAGGAAAAACCGCAGAGCCTCGCCTGGGATCCTTAGACTACCCAGACCCTGGGAAGTGAGTACCTGGAACCCTGGATGATGACAGATGGGGGCTCACTGGCCGTTGCTGCTCTGGCCTCCTTGACCCCCGGTCGGTGGAAGGTGGGGGTCGCTGCGCCATCCATCCCGGCCTCTCCCACCCCGTTCAGCCCACTCCCACCCCTACTCCCGCTCTGTGGACCCCATTGTCCTGACTCTCTGGTCTGCCACCTCCCCCTCCCCGGGCCTCCCCTTCTGACCCTCCCTCTCTCCTCCCCCTCCCCTTCCTCTCCTGGCCTCTCATCCCCAGCCTCTAGCTGCTGCCATGGAAACCTCTTCCTCCTCCAAGTCCTGATTGATCCATTTCTCACGGTCAGCGCTCAGCTCAGGGTCTGGGTGGGGAGGCAGGCAAGGGTGGGAGGGGCCAAAGGTTCAGGGCGATGCTTCTGTCCGCCTCACCCCGTGCCCCACCCCAGGCCCGGCAGGCACAGGGTGTGGGGTAGGTGCCGCCTGGAAAGACATTGGACGGTGGGGAATCAGAAAGCAGGCAGTGGGCCAAAGGGAACCCAGACAAAGGAAACCGGGTGGTGAGCAGCTAGATGGGAGGCGGAAAGGCTGGTGCCACATGTCTGCGCCCGCTGCCCCCTTTCTGTCCCTGTGAATGCTTTGCTTTCTTTTTTTTTTTTAATGTTTATTTATTTCTGAGACAGAGAGAGACATAGCATGAACGGGGGAGGGTCAGAGAGAGAGGGAGACACAGAATCCGAAGCCGGCTCCAGGCTCTGAGCTGTCAGCACAGAGCCCGACGCGGGGCTCGAACCCACGGACCGCGAGATCATGACCTGAGCCGAAGTCGGACGCTCAACCGACCGAGCCCCCCAGGCGCCCCGTGAATGCTTTGCTTTTTAACAGAAATTTCTGCCTCCCTGCTGGGCGGTGGTGAGACCCCCCCAAGCCCCTTAGGATCGAGCTTGCCTTCAGCAGGAGCAGGAAGGCGTGGGACGCAGCCTTTCTCGGGCTCCCCACACTTCCTGGCACCAGTGATCACTCTGGTCTTGTTCGGTGAACACAGCCGACCCCCGCTGTGTGCAGGGGCAGGACTGGACCGCTGGACCAAGGGTTCTAGGGAACGGTGCACGCCTCGTCCCTGCACACCAGTGGTTCATTGAGTTGAGTGACCCGGGACAAGTCATTGTCTGTGCCTCGGTTTCCCCATCTGTAAAACCCAATCCTCACAACAATCCCACGAGGCGGGTATTCGTGCCATCATGCCGATTTCACAGACGAGGAAACCAAGGCATGGGTATGCTGTTTGGAACGTGTTGGTGCCCACTCGGCCAGACGATGTCAGAGACGGGGCCCGTGCCCCGGCAGCTGGGCCCCAGAGGTGAGGCCCCGAACCCCCACGCTCATCGCTGTTCGAGGTGAGAGTGATACAGGCTTCTGCAAGGTCAGGGCCGGGGGTGGGGCGCGGAGACAAACCTGCGCAGACCCCCTCCAATACGGGACCGGAGTGGCCCCGAGGCCGATCTCTTCAACCACAGTTTGAACAAGGGATCAGAAAAGAGGCTCAAAGACATGGTTGTTGACCCCTAGACGGGCAGGCGGGCGGCGCACCAAAGCCCTGCAATTCACAGAAGCCTCGTCTGCCGGCCAGAGCCAGCCCGGCCCTCCAGGGCGACCGTCGAGCAGCCCAGCCTCCTACAGGGAGATGACTGGGGGACATATTCTCCGGGGTCTGAGATGGACACAGCAGCCAGCGGAAATTCTTTCATTTAGTCCCTGCAGCCGCCCCACGCAATCAAATGACGAACCGCTTAGCGGATCAGGACACTGAGGCCCAGAGAGGCCAAGCAACTTGTCTAAGGTGTGCGGCTAATGTCTGGAAGAGCTGGGGCGGAACTGCAGGTGTGTGGGGCCCCAAGTGTCCAGCAGGAGGATGAAACGCGAGACAGTGGCCTGCAGCTCCCCTTCTCCTCCGGGATGGCCCTGGGGGTCGCTTCAGAGCAGGACCAATTACTCCGGTTGAGTGAAGAAAGCCTTAACTTTCCCTGCAAACCTGCAGCCAGGCCTGGGGCCTTGCAGGAGGCCTGGCCCATCCAGGTCAGCTGACGGGCGACCCGGGGCCGAACCCGATTCCTGCTGTTTCGTCAAAGCTGAGCTGAAAACAGCCTTGCTTTGGCGGGGGGGGAAATTGAAACTCCCAGCCTCCTCTTAAGGCTCTTAAACAGGTCAGCCCACCAAAAAACCCAATCCTTCAATCTGGGTTCTCTTAAAAAGTGGGGCAGGCCAATTATGTTTTACTGTCCTGAGCATGTGGGGCTGAGTGCGGGGAAGGTCAGGCCAGGGCGCCTGGGGCTGCCGGCAGATGGGAGCCGGTGGAGCCAGCCAGCCTCTCCCATCAGCCTCTTTGTCAAAACAAAATTAAAACGCCCGGACTCTTGCTGGCACCGAGATCCCATCCAAGGTAATAGGTATTTATCTTAGTGTGTGCGGCTTTAGGCTCGATGCCATGGGGATGTGGAAACTGGAAGGGATCTTGTTCCCTGCTCGGTCTCTCACCCCAGCGCCGTGTCTCCCACCCAGAGGACATTCTAGAAGTATCCGTTCATTGGTACACTCGCTCGATGTGTTTTTACTGAGGACCTACTACGTGTCAGGGCCTGACGGAGGTGCTGGGATGCAGCTGTGGACGATGCAGACGAAAACCACTGTCTTTGTGGTACTGACGTCCCAGATGAGGGAGACCGGCCAGTCCCAGATGAGGGAGACCGGCCACAGACAAAGCCATTAAAGAGGCAGCATGTGGGTGGTGATATGTGCGTGAAATAGACGGGCAGCGAGAAAGAGTGCTGGGAGCGGAGGTTGGAGCTTACGTTTTAAGTGTTCAACTGCAGGGTGGTCGGGGGGAGGGGACACTTGAGCAGAGACCAAAGGACGGGAGTGAGTGAGCCGTGTGGGCATCTGGGGGGAAGAACGAATGTGATTGGAAATCACTGCACTGACACCCAGCGCCACAAATTTTGCTAGGCACGGCTCCATCCATCATCTCCTTGTGACTTCCTTGGACGGACTTTACAAGATGAAGGACAGTATGCAAATTACCAATGAAGTAACAGAAGCTCAGAGACAAAGTCAAAGACAAAGTGTCCTCTTCACGGGCTTACCTTCTGTGTAAGGAAGTTAACAGCTACTCGCTTTTCATGGTAAGAGAACCCCTGACAGCTGAACGCATGGCTGCCTGAAATAAAGACTACATTTCCCAGCCACCCCTGAAGCAGTGGCTCAGCTGGCCATGTGACTCCATTCTGGCCAATGGGCTTTAAATGCAAATAGAGGTACTACCTACAACTTCCTGAAGGATCCTCGAGAGGGGGCGTGTCCTTCTCTTTCCCCTTCCTGGTCCTCCTGGCTGGAATGTGCTCCCAAGAGCTGGAGCTGGAGCAGCCTTCTTGGACTTGGAGGCGACCTTGAGAATGGAAGCCAGTCACAGGGGAGCTTCAGGAGTGAAGCAGCCTGAGCCCCTGACACCATGGAACACCCCCCATGCTCTGGACAGGCTACACGGCCTCTCAGGAAAAAGAAGAATAACCTTTGATCTAGTTTAAGAAGCATCTACTTTGGGTTTTGGTTGCATGTAGCCCAAACAAATATTAACTGATTCAGTTTCAGACAACACAAAGTGGGTGGATGGTGGGGAATGAAGACAGGATGCCCTTGTTTAAATCCAGCCACTACTGATGGCAGTAGATTTCTACAATTTGGAAATAACTGGTCAAAAGGCCACATCATAAGCTTCTTTTTTTTTAATAAAGTTTTTTAACGTTTATTTGCTATTGAGAGACAGAGACAGAGCACGAGCAGGGAAGGGGCAGAGAGAGAGCAAGACACAGAACCCGAAGCAGGCTCCAGGCTCTGAGCTGTCAGCACAGAACCCGACACGGGGCTCAAACTCACGAACCGCGAGATCATGACCTGAGCCGAAGTCGGATGCTTAACCGACGGAACCACCCAGGCGCCTCACATCTTCAGCTTTTTAAAGAAAAGTCGAAAATGAGGATATGGATGTGCGATCTCTTGGTTTTCAAAAGTTTCCCATTGATGTAATTAAAACTTTTTTTTTTTTTTTTTTTTTTAATTCACAAACCCCCTCAGTGCTGGTCAAACAACTTGTTTACTGGCTGGTTTTTACTGCCTTTTACTGTGTGCCCCCAGTTTGTGAGCGAGACCCCATGGGAGGAAGGACTTACAGGAGAAACCTAATGGGCAAGCGAGTGGCAGAGCTGGGACTGCCAGGTGCTTGCTGGAGCCTACCGTGGAAGAGTTAAGGTGGCTGTCACCTGCGTGGGCAGCGTCCATGAGCCTTGCTGAATTTGAGTCCTGGAGTGGGCACCAGGGATCCCCACCAAGGCCAGACAGAAACAGTTCTGCTCAGCCAAGCACACACACACACACACGCACACACACACACCCCTTCTCAGTGGACACAAAGCCCCAGAAGTGAGCACTGTCTTGGCCGGCTGGTGCGTTTGAAGGGACACGTCCCTCTCAACCAAAGGCTCCACTATCTGCCCCTTCTGCTAACTGCCAGGGTAAGGAGGAGATGTGCTCTTGGTGGTGGTGTTGGAAAGTGAGAATGAGGAATGGAGTAACTGTCTACCCGCCTGTGGGCGTGGGGGGAGGGGGCAGGGGCTCTCCCTTATGCCCACAGCAACGTCACGTAACGCTTGCCTCGACCCGGGACAGTGCCGGCAGTGGGGTGTGGGGTGGTCCCCAATCCCGGCCTGGGAAAAGCCATCTAGAGTCAACACGTCCACCCCCCGGCTCTGGGGAAGGCCTTTCATTTTACAGGTGGCCTGTCCTGGGCGTTCTCCAGACCCACAGCTCATGCCCGTGTGGACACCGTGCACACCAAAGATAGTAGAGTTCAGGGGGCGCCTGGGTGGCTCAGTCAGCTGAGCGTATGACTTCGGCTCAGGTCATGATCTCATGGTTCATGAGTTCAAGCCCTGCATTGGGCTTGCTGTTGTCAGCTTGGATCCCATTTCGGATCCTCTGTCCCCCTCTCCTCTCTGCCCCTCCCCTACTTGTGCTCTCTTTCTCTCTCAGAAATAAACACAACATTTAAAAAAAGGGGCACCTGGGTGGCTCAGTCGGTTGAGCATCGGACTTCAGCTCAGGTGATGATCACACGGTTCTTGAGTTCAAGCCCCGCATCTGGCTCTCTGCTGTCAGCGCAGAGCCCGCTTCGGATCCTCTGTCCCCCTCTCTCTCTGCCCCTCCCCTATTTGTGTGCTCTCTCTTGCTCTCTCTCTCTCTCAAAATAAATAAGCATTAAATGGGAGTGCAGCCACTCTGGAAAACAGTGTGGAGGTTCCTCAAAAAATTAAAAATAGGTCTACCTTATGACCCAGCAATAGCACTGCTAGGAATTTACCCAAGGGATACAGGAGGGCTGATGCACAGGGGCACTTGGACCCCAATGTTGATAGCAGCACTTTCAACAATAGCCAAATTCTGGAAAGAGCCTAAATGTCCATCAACTGATGAATGGATAAAGAAATTGTGGTTCATATACACAGTGGAATACTACGTGACAATGAGAAAGAATGAAATATGGCCTTTTGTCACAACGTGGCTGGAACTGGAGAGTGTGATGCTAAGTGAAATAAACCATACAGAGAAAGACAGAGACCATATGTTTTCACTCTTATGTGGATCCTGAGAAACTTAACAGGGACCCATGGGGGAGGGGAAGGAAAAAAAAAGTTAGGGAGAGAGGCAAACCATAAGAGACTCTTAAAAACTGGGTTTTTAAGGGGTTGATGGGGGGGGGGTGGGAGGGAAGGGAGGGTGGGTGATGGGCACTGAGGAGGGCACCTGCTGGGATGAGCACTGGCTGTTGTATGGAAACCAATTTGACAATAAATTCCATATTAAAAAAAAATACGGCAGTGCTTAGAGCAGCAGGCTCTGAACTCCAACTCCTCTACTGACGAACTATGTGACCTTGAGCAACTTACCGCACCACTCTGCGCATCTGTTTCCTCACCTTCAAATCTGGGACCATAACAATACCTTCCCTCTGGGCTTTTGGGCTTTTGGAAGGACTAAGTGAGATAATACGCGGACAGCACGGAGCGCACTGCCTGCCCCGAAGCTGCCTGTTCATTTTTACCACCGTCATTAGCACTGCTGTTCACACTGCCTGGAAGTCACCCAGCTGTCCTCTGATGTCCCTTGAGGGGCCTGGGGAGGGATGTGGACTCGCACCCAGGGCCTGTGTGGGGGAAGGAAAAGGACCAGGGGGTCCTGGAGCCGCCAGGGTGCGCACAGAGAGAATGTGGGGGGGAGGGGGCCGCCCTTGACCCCATTCAAGACCAAACAGTGAGAATTCACTTTTTCCAATGAGTCTGGATGTTCGAGGCTTTGTCCTGGCGTGACTCTGGTGGTCCTGATTCTCGGAGCTAAGGAGTGGCTTAGTGGCCAAAAGCACAGGCGGGGGCCTCTGAGAGAGGTCACCTGTGGTCACCTCTCAGCTCTGTCACCTGGAAGCACCGTGACCTTGGGCAGGTTGCTGACTCTATGCTTATGCCTCCTGATCTGTGAAAGTGCGTGTCTGCCTTGTCAGGGACCGTGGCGAGGAGTGCGATAATAGGGCTGGGAAGGATGGAATGTTCTCTCCCTGTTCTTAGACCCTGGAGTAGAGGGGTGGGTGCCAGTCCTGGAAAAAGTTTGCATGAATAAGACTAACCACCATTTACTGAGGAGGTACTGGGTCTAAGCACCACACTCGTTCTACCGCTTAATCCTCACCGAGACCCGGAGGGGCGGGCACTGTACACACGGGAAACCGGGGGCTCTGGGTTACAGGACCTGCCTCAGGTAGACACGTCATCAGTCCTGCAAAGCGGAACGAGGGGTGGGCCCTGCCCATTGATGTTAACTCCATGAGCCAATCTGTCCACCTGTGTCCCCAGCATCTAGCACTCTGCTAGGCACGTATCGGTGTTCAATGTCTATTTGTTGAATAATAACGCAGAACACACAGCGCTTAGCGTGCCAAATACTTCTGCCCAGTGGCTCCTCGAATCTTCTAACAACCCTGTGGCTGTGACTATGCAGTTACTACAGGATGCACGTTTACCATCTCCGTTCCACAGCTGAGAAAACTGAGGCACAGAGGGGTTAACATGCCAAAGATCCCACGGAAACTCAGTCTCTGGCTCTGAGGAGGAGGGGACAATGACAGCTCTGCTCTGACAGGGCCCACGGTCTCCAGGGCATCCCACCCCCACTGCTCTGCATCATTGCTTGGCAGAGCCCAGGCCTGGTGACTGGCACAGGCTGCGGACCCCAACTGGCTCCTGTCATACTTCTGTCTCGGGCTGACTCTGGGTCTCGGTTTCTGATCAGGGACTCTGACTTCCAGAAAGTGAGCCGAGAGGCCGGCAGCAGCGTGGCCAGACTTTGTGTTTCCAACCACAGAAATACTGAAAGACTTTTCTGTTCCAGGCACTATGCTGGGGGCTTCTACATAGGATCTTATTAAATCTTCGGTGCATCTATCTATCCCTTCACCAGTCCATCCTTCCATCCGTTTGTCTGTCCATTTATCCATCCACCCATCCATCCATCCATACACCTACATCTCCACTCATCCATCCCTCCATCCATCCATCCACACACCTCTCCATCCATCCATCCATCCATCCATCCATCCACCCACCTCTCCATCCATCCATCCATCCATACACCTACCTCTCCACTCATCCATCCATCCATCCA
>NW_026057585.1:91628451-91773511 GCF_023721935.1 Panthera uncia
CCAACCACACATCTCTCCATCCATCCATGCATGCATCCATCCATCCATCCAGCCACCTCTCCATCCATCCATCCATCCATCCATCCATCCAACCACACACCTCTCCATCCATCCATGCATCCATCCACCCACCTCTCCATGCATCCATGCATCCATCCATCCTCCCACCTCTCCATCCATCCATCCACCCATCCATCCATCCTCCCACCTCTCCACTCATCCATCCATCCACCCATCCATCTAACAAGTCTACACTAAGTGTCTACCATGTGTCACTCAATGCCCTTGATGTGGGCACTAGCACTCCCATTGTACACATGAGGAGAGGCCTCAGGGAAGTTATATAATGTGCCTTGCTGCTGGGTCTATCCAAGCTCATCTCTGGCGAGAACAACATTATCAAACCCTGGATTCAAGTGTGGCCAGTCTTGCTGGCTGGAGGCAGAGTTTCCCTCATTCCTTGGTTCCAGGTGGTTCCAGGTGAGCCAGCTTGTGTCAGCCTAGGGTGTGGACGGACCAGAGCAAACATCCCCCACCACTGAGGTCCCTCTCACACGGTGCTTCACACTCCCCTGCCTTCACTCCAGCCACTGGATGCCCGCCTGGCTTTTGCCCCTACTGTGCCCCCCAACTGGAAAGCCTTCCTCCTGTTTCTTTGGCCATTTCCCACCAAGCATGGCCTCTGATAAACCGCCCAAGCCCCTCCCCCTCCTGCGCCTCTGTCAGCCAGGCCAGGTGGTTGCTTGGGGACTCCCAGGGTCCCCACCAGGCTATGAGTGCCTCCCACAGTTCAAGAAATGTGTCTCATTGCAGCCGGAATTCCAAGCCGCTCTCCCGGGCCTGATGCATCACTGGCGTCTGTGCAAAAGCTTGCAGAGAGATAGGGCGGCAGAGGGTGAGGACCAAGGCTTTGGCCTCAGATCGCCCCGGCTGGTCATGGCTCTGCCAGAAGTCATTCTCTGTGTGGCCTCAGGCAAGGCACTTGCCTTCTTGGATCCCCCATTTGCTCGTCTGCAACGTGGGGTCCGTGAAGGATGACCCTCACGTGCGTATTATGGGGCTTCCACCCGGAGCAGAGGGCCCAGCCCACAGTCGTGGTCACACGCACTCAATAAATGTTAGTATCGTTATCACTATTAATTAGGTGTGAATCATCTTTGTCCCTGACAGACGGATGACCTGCTACCCTCCAGAGAATGAGTCAAGTCTCTAAAGGTGGAACGTGGCAAGAGACAGCATCCAGGCTGGGCTGGAGGAGGAGGAGCAGGCGGGCTGAGGCTGACTAGACAATGTCTTTGTTAAAAAAAATAAAAAATACAAAATAAAAAAAATCGGGCTACGTTCACGGGAAGGCACATGCATGAGAATAGGCTTATCAAGGTGGTTTTCAGTTCCACTGTAATTTAAAATAAATAAGTCAATTTAATGTGTATAGAGTGAGTTATGCCTTATTAGGGACACGGTGAGCTGAGGAAACTTGGCCAAGGCGAAATTTGAGAAATTGGCCCCGGCCGCGAGAGTAATTACGGCAACACTTTAGTGCAGTCCTGCCCGATGATATTTTCATTCTGTCTAATTTATTAGTTTATTAGCTTTATGGTGAACGTAGAAAGTTAGACCACAACATGGGTCTAATTTGATCAGAGCCAAATTTTCACGTCTTCCCGAGATGGCTGTAATAAGGCAAGAGACCCCTGCTTCGGAACCATTTCCAAGTGTTCCGGAAAGATGCAGGGCAGAGTTCCAGGCCTCTGGGTACTAAGGATGCAAATCAGGAAGCGACAGAGGACCCGGGTCCAGGCAGAGCGCAGACCATCTGGTTTTTAAATGCCAGCGCCTCGGCTCTCCAGTCACGTGACCTCAAGCACTTGGGATGCATGGGTCTCAGTTTTCCCACCTCTGAAATGGGACCAATAGTGATTCCGACCTGAATGGTAACGGAGAGCCCTGTGTAAGCAGGGCCTATGTGGGGTTGGTCACCACTGTCTCCCTAGAGCCCAGCACCATGCATGGTCATCACAGGCATTCAGTAAAGGTTGCTGGGTGAGTGTGGCAATGGCTGACGTCCGTGTAAGGTGCTTAACCCACAATCGTCACCCCACTCCTGCTTCAGGTGCTTTGTGCCAGTTCTAAGAGCTTTCTGAGCTCATTTAAGCCTTGGAAGCATTCTTACAAGGTAGGTACTGTTATTATCGTTAGAGGGGGGAAACTGAGGCACTGTCTAGGGTCCCATAGCCAGGGTGGCAGGGCTGGGATTCAGACGCCAGGAGCCTACCTCTAGGGTGACCCTGTCATGCCATCTCCTGTCTTCAGGGTTCCTTATGTTTTGGCTTGATTATTTCTAACAAAGGCTCAGTTCCATGACACCCTGGGGGTGTCGAACTCGAACCCTTTCATTTGGAGCCCAAACCCCGCCTGAGCTGGCCGCCTCTTCCCTCTCCAGCTGCCATGCTTTCTGCTTCCTCTCTCCCTCCGAACTCCTCCCCAGGCCCCCACTTCTCTACCCAGGCAGTCTCTGCGCCGGCCCCACCCAGCACCCAGTAGGTCCACTCAGTTCAACAAACGCCTTTGAGCCGCTCAGCCTGCTGGGCCAGCCCAGGACAGTGTGGGGAGGGGGGGCATGGGGATGGACAGCAAAGCTTCTTGCTCTCAAGGAGCCCATGCCCAAGTTCCTGAGCACCTACTGTGCGCCAGACCCTGAAGAGGGAACTGGAGATACAGAACGGGAAGGGATGGTCCCTGCATCTTACATACGGTCTAAGGGGCTTCACGGATGGGGTTGAGTATCCTGAGATGGGGAGGTTCTCCTGGACTATGAAATCACGAGTCCTTATCAGAGAGGGGCAGGACGGTCAGGCTCAGGGAAGGAGAGGTGATAACAGACGAGCAGGTGGGAGCCACATTACTGCCACAGGGGGACCATAAGCCCAGGCATGTGGGCCCTTCGAGAAACTTCAAAAGGCAAAGAAACAGGTTCTTCCCCGGAGCTTCCAGTAGGAACTGACCCCCGATCTTAGCCCGGTGAGACCCATTCCAGACTTCTGAGCCCCGGAATTGTAAGATCCTAAATTTGTGGCATTTGAAGCCCCTGGGTTTATGGTGATTTGTGGCAGAGATGGTAGGAAAGGGATGTAACAGCCACATGGATGGAGTTAGTTGCTATTGCGTTAAAACCCGACCAAGCGAGAGATCTCGTTGCATTTCCCAGCGGCCACCCTCCCGGGGGTAAGCGGGTGCTCACCCCATTCTATAGATTCAGTTGACTCGTTTACTTAACAGGTGTTTATCGATTGCCCAGGAACCTTCCAGGTGCCGGGGATGGAGAGGGTGAGCAAGAGAGCAGAGGAACCGTGATTTCTAGAGGACGAGGGAGACAATAACCAGGCAAACCTAGAAGTATGTATCACAGCACCGGGCAGTTACATAGATATATTCTATGGGGGGAAGAAAAAGGCAGAGTAGAGGTGGTGATGGGGATGCTGTGTTAGGCAAGGTGGTCAGGGAAGGCCTCTCTGCAGAGGTGACAGCTGAGCAGAATCTCGGATGCACCGGAGGAGGGAGCCACGTGGACGTCTGGAACGTTCTAGGCAAAGAAACTGATCGCAGTGGCTCCCCTGGGTTTGAAGACCAGGGAGGGCCTACTGAATTTGGCCTGGGCAGGTTCCCAGGGGCAGAAATGGGTGAGTTTGGCCTGCAAGGACTGTGGGGGATGTGACAGGCAGGGGTGGTGGGTGCCGTTTCTGCGAAGTCAGGTGAGGGAGAGGCACGGTGGCTGCTTTAAGAAATGGAGTCACCCCTGTGGCTGGACCAAGGGCAGGAACACACAGGATGTAGAGCGTCTAGAACTTTCCTTCCCTGCTGGTGGGGCTGTGAAAGGGGCAGTGTTGTAGGCTGAACTGCGTCTCTCCGAAATATAGGTCCACATTATAACTCCTGGTACCCGTGAATGAGTTGGTATTTGGAAATAGGGTCTTTTGTGGACGTAACCAAAGTAAGATGAAGTCATACCGGGTTAGGGCCCACCGGAACCCACCCTAATTAGCGTGGGCCCTAATTTCTACTGTCCTCGGCCACCCAGCTTGTGGTATTTTGTTACCGCGGCCGAGCAAATTGACACAGGCTGCTTCCGCTGAAATCGAACACCTGCCTTCCCGACCTTCCCGAATCTCCTCTCCTGGGGACGCGTCCGAGAGAAACCCAACTCTCACGTTCAAAGCGACTGCCCTTGCCAAACCTAGAAGCAACAACCCCAACGTCCCTGCGCGGAAGGACGGACCAAGAGACGGTAATCGATCGGCGCCACGGAGCGCTACGCAGCAGCGTGAAAGGGTCACCCGCCGACGCGCGCAGCCACGCAGACGAACCTCCCAGACGTCACGCCGAGCGAAAGGAGCCGGACGCCGCAGGTGTCATTCTATTTACGTGCGAAGCAAGGGCGGGAGAAACTAGCCGACGGTCATTCGAGAGTTCGAGTCCTGTTTCCCTCTTGGAAGAATACCGGTGGGACGCTGGAAATGTGCTGCGTCCTGATCTGTGCCGGGGGCGGGGCGGCGGGGTACATGTGTGTGATTCCCTGAGCTGGACCCTCTACAGGAAGCACTTTACTGTGTGTATGTCTTCAGGTAAAAGGGAAAGAAAGCGATGGGGATCCCCAGGGTAAGGCCTCAAAAGTTTTACAGAGGCCTCTGGAGTTGGTTTTGCTGGTCTCCAAGAGGCTGAGGATAGAGGGATGCTGAGCAGAGGGCGAGGTGCAGGCAGCCGTGGGCAGGACTGGGGGCATTTAGTGGCATCGAGAGAGGATTGATGCGTCCAGGCCCCCCCCCCCCCACCTCCGACTTGGCCCAGAATCAGCTGGAGCAGCCGGCAGGGCCTCCATGCCTGTCCCCGCCCCACTGGCATCACAGCCTGGGCGAGCAGGGGAGAAACAGAGCAGAGAGAGGTAATGATGCAGAGACAGCCCGGGCTCTCTCCCTCCCCTGCCAGCCTCTCCTTATCAGCTCGCTGCTGCGCCCCGCTCGGTGCTCATCAGCTCCCTCCCTCCCAGGGCGCCCTGGGGTTTGCCGTCAGACCTCTGCACCCGCCCGCTGGCTGCTCTGGGACCCAGCCTTTGTCACGAGCCTCCTCCATGGGCAAAAAGGCCTTCGGCAGCTGGCTAGAGGCAGGGGATGGACACCACCCCGCGTGGGGCTGAGCATCCTGTCACGGGACGGGTGGCAAGTGCTTGGCCCCACAGCCCCACAGCCCATGGCCCTGAAGGGGCAGGCAGCTCTGTGCCCCCCATTCCGGCCAGCCTCACCCCAGAGCCCAGCCTCTCCCCAGAGGCTGTGCTCAGATGAGTGAATGAACTCACAGGCCAGTGGTGGTGCGGTCTCGTTCGGAAGGACACCTGTGGACTGCCTGGGTTCAAATCCCGGCACGTACTTAACCTGGGGCAAAACATTTGAGCGCTCTCGGCCCCTCGGTTATCCTATCTGGGAAATGGGACCAGTGGCGACATTTTCTCCAAAGCTGTGAGTTTTTACCAATAACGTGCATGGGCTTGGCACCCAGGCGGCCCCAGCCAAGTGCTTGCTGTCGTAATTAGTGTGGTGGCTACAGAGACGAAGGCCACAAAAGTCACCTTTCTGCTTGGGAGCCCTTTGAGGACCTCAGACCCACAGACAGAGTCTGTGGGCGTCTCTTCTTTCTCAAAGTCTCATGAGGGGGAGAAGCTGGGGGTGGGAGCAGGGTTCGGTGAGGGTGGGGGAGGGTGGCGGCTCAGGGGTCACAGCAGAGAGAGGGGCCCCTCCCCATGTTGGCGGGGCCCTGAGGCAGAGCCCAGACACAGCCTAGCTGCAATGTGGCCGCGTGAATGCGGGGTGTCGTCGCTATCTGGCACCAAGGGGAACCCTAAGCCTGAGCTCCAGCCATTCGCGGCTGCCCTGGCCCAGCCTGACACCTGCTTCAAATTCTGGGCGGTCCCTGCAGGCTGCATGGGTCCCGGGTGTGGATCTGGGCTCTGCTGGGTCCACAGATCTCAGAGGGTCATATCGGCCATCCCCCTGCCTTCTCACCGCACTCACGTCAAGCCAGAAAAGCGGGCTTTTTCTGCCCCTTGTCAGAATCTCCAGAGGAGGGCCCCCAGGCAAGGTGGGAAGGGGGGAGCTGGGGCTGTGGGTGTAGAGGAGACAGCACCCTCCAGGCAGAGAGCAAGCACCCAGGTGGAGGCTCCAGGGGCTGGGCCTCTGACCCCTCCCCTCCCACTGCCTCCAGACCCAGGCAGCTCTCGTACACTCGCTCTGCAACCCTGGCATATGGGCAGCCTGGGCATGGAGAGCCCCCGCCTGCATGCCTCGGGCCTCCTGCCCATCCCAGGGCCCCACACGCGGTACTGGAATGGTCTCTTTTCATGTCTGCCTGGGCCTCAGTCTTCTCATCTGTAAAATGGGGCATGAGGCACAAGGCCTGTCTCCCGGGGTGATGTGAGGCTGGAATGAGAAAATCCATGTAGACTATTCACTCTCTCTCTCTCTCTCTCTCAAAATAAATAAACTTAAACAAACAAATAAAAAATTCCTACAACCTGGGCATCTGGGTGGCTTAGTTGGTTGAGCATCTGACTTTGGGTTTCGGCTCAGGTCATGATCCCAGGGTTGGGGGATCAAGCCCTGCGTCAGGCATGGAGCCTTGCTGAGATTCTCTCTCTCTGTCCCTCCCCTGTTGATGTTTTCTCTCTCTCTCTCTCAAAAAAAAAAAAAAAAAAAAAGAGAATTCCTACAACCCTCCCCACTGCCAAGGGTGATGGGGTCCTGTATCCCCATATGCCAAGCCTCCTGGGGCATTTACAGAGCACTGGCTGAGAGCCCAGTGGCCTGCTTCTCCCCTCTCATGTGGCAGGGTACTCACCTGCTGTGTGACCTTGGGCAAGTCACTTAACCTCTCTGAGCCTCATCCTTTCACCTACAAATGGGGATAGTAATAGCCCCCCCCCTCCCCCCCGCTGCCAAACTGAGGATTTGCAAGTCAATGTGTGTGAAGTGCTTACAGCAGTCAGAGCTTGACAAACACTGGCCTTAGCTTCACTATTAGTCCTCAGATTGCAGGGCTCTGGCGGTATCATCACTCTCGTGGGGGAAGCAAAGGTCCAGGGAAGTTAAATTAAAGTGCTCGAAAGCCCCTGGCAGGGTTGGCGAGTGGGGGTGGGGGGGAAGAGTTATGACTGGCTTTGGTCCCATGGTCCCCACAAAACACTCAACATGCCCAGGAACATTAACTTAGCAGGGGAAATAGAAAAAAGAAAACACACACACACACACACACACACACACACACGACCAAACAAATGCCCTGTCAAGGAAGGAAATATGTAATCAATTAACCGAGCCTCCCCAAACCTCTCCAAATAATAATTAGGACTGTCAGCCCAGCTCACAAGGAAACTGCCATTGCAAGGGCCCGTAGCTCCCCTGAGAATCCGGATGAGAAAACGCAGGACCCATTGGGTGCCGAGGAGGGATCCCGGCACCTCTCAGGACTCTGGGCTTCCTGTCTCCCGGGCCCCAGCCTTGGCTGTGCACGGAGACCAGTCACCCTGCGGACTGGGTCCCCCTCCTGTTCCCACCGAGAGTACAGCAAGGAAGCGGCAGGTAGGGATAGAGCTGGGAGGGATGCCCATCACCTAGTGCTCCCTCCCATTTGTGCGCTGGAAAAAGGACGTTGGGGCTCAGAGAAGCCGAGACCCTGGCCACGGCAGAGGCGCGACTAGGCTCCTGGGCTCTTGTCTCAGTGCCGGGCTGTGGTCTAATAACCCGACCCTCTGACCGGGAGTTCACGTCTCTGTATAAGAAGTTATTTATTGGTCGCTGACTACACAGATGCCTGGCATCGACTGGACACCGCGGGAACAGAGGAGAGCTGGAAAGACCAAGCAAAAGCGAAACCACGTATGCAGATACATAAAAGAGAGAGTTGCACTGGAGAGTAGTCAAAGCCATGAAGAGCAAAGAGCAAACAAAGGGCAACAAAGGACTGGATGGGGGGAGCCCTTCAGATGGGGGATCAGGGAGACATCTATGCAGAGGTGACATCTGATCTGAGACCTGGCATGGGAAAAGAGTGTGCTTGGCAGAGGAAAAGCCTGAGCAAATGTCCTGAGGTAGGAAAGGCCGAGGTGACCAGAGGATGGCCAGGGAGCAAGAGGGGTGGGCCACGAGGCTGGCCATGTGGCTGGGATCACCTGGGATCTTGCAGTCCTGAAGCGACAAGAAGCCAGGATCCTCTCCCAAGCGAGTTGGAAAGCCCCTGCGGGGGCTTCACGTAGCAGGTGCCGTGATCTGAAAGCTCCCTCTGGCTGCTGGGGGTAGAAGGCACCTGGGCAGTGAGGGGTCCAGAGGCGCAGAGAAGGGACGCAAGCTGTCGGGAGCCGGGAAGAAGAAGCTAGCACTCGACTGGACGCCAGGAAGCCTGGGTCCTGGCTCCTTCATTGCTACTGGACTGTGTGACCTGGAAGAAGTCACTCAACCTCTCTGGTTGTCTCTTTGGCTTTTTCTGAAATGAGAAAGACCTCCCTGGCCCGCGGCCTTGTTGGTGCTACTCCTTCATCTCGGCTGTGGTCGGTGTTACTTGCAAATAGACACGTGTCTATTTCCTACTAAAGGCCAATGCCCCCCCCCCCCCCACCGCCGCCGTCTTCTCACTTAGTTCTCTCCCTGGCAGGTGTTGGGTGACGCCTTCTCCCTCAGTCTACAGCCACCCAGGGAGCCAGCTGGGCACGCTTCCTCCGTTCACTCATTCTCTCCCTCCCTCCCTCCCTTCCTTCCCTCCTTCCTCCCTCCCTCCCTTCCTTCCCTCCTTCCTTCCTTCGCTCACTCACTCATTCATTCCTCCATTCATTCCGGCACCTGCCATCACTTCAAGCCTGCTGCGAGCTCAGCAGCGCGCACACGTCTCCTGCCCTCTCCTTGCCTGACTGAACTTCCAGGACCCTTAGGCTCACCAGACCTTCCATTCACCGTCAATCCCCCCCAGTCCTCACCTCCTGAAACAAAATTACCTTCCGAGGCAAAGGAGATTCTCCCAGAACCTGGGAACTTTATTAGGGCTGCAATAATATATTAAAGAGGAGGTCTGAATCACCCAGAGCAAAGTCTAATGTGAAGAAATACCGCGGCGACAAATACTTTGTTCTGAACCGTTTACTAAATTAAGTCTTTCCTGGACATTTTTAGCCTTCAATTTTTTTTAATACCAGTAATAAAGTAGTTGCATAATTAGTAATAAAGCTGACAGCCCAGTTACTGATTTTTTACTTAGAAGGAAAAGGATAGTGTGTGTGTGTGTGTGTGTGTGTGTGTGTGTGTAGATAATTTCTAACAGCCCTGGTTGTCTGACTGCAGATATAGAAATGATTTGCTATCTCAGCAACTCTGCCCCATGGGCTGGGGTCGGGGAAAGCTGCGCTGAGCTCTGTGGACACGGTTGTCTAGGCGTCAGAAGATGAGCTTTGGTTGCCCAAAGCCGTGTGACCTCAGGGAAGTCATCCACCGTCTCTGGTCTTTTGGTTTTCCCACCTGGAGAATGAAGGGGTTGGGCTGGGTGATGCCCGAAGGCTCCTGGCAGATCTGCCCGGAGTCTGGGTGGGGACGGTGACTTTCAATGGCATCTGTGGCTCCTATAGTTGTACCTCTTGACCAAAACCTCTCCCCCGCCTTGTGCTTCCATCCACCTACTTGCCGTCTTTGCTCAGGGGTCTCGCAGACATGCCTCACCTGGCCCAAACAGAACTCGGGAATCCTGTACCCGTCCTCAGCCCTAGCCGGTCCTTGCTGGTCTCCCTGTCTCGGGAAGGAGCCCCTCCACCTACGTGCTCTGGCCATGGTCCTGGAGGCCACGCTCAAGCTCCTGTCCCTCTGAGGGCCTCCACTTCCAGTCCATTGGGTTTCCAAGCCCTTCCCCCATCACTTCCGCCCCCTCGGCCTGGCCAGCCCAGCCCCTCACTTCCTCAGCTCCCTGCCTCCACTCCAGCATCCTCCCCAGCAGCCCAGGCAGATCTTCCCACAGCCCAAAAGTAGCAAAGGGATCAATCTCAATGACTCCTCCTCACTTCCGGAATACAATTCAAACGCTAATGACCCAGAATGTTCTACGACAGTTCTTAAACTTGCCTGCCTATGGGAATCCCCTTGGGGAACTTTGAAAACCTGATGTCTGTGTCCCCACCCTCTTGCCCTCAAGGTTCTGATTCAACCGCTGGGGCTTGGCCTGGGGTCAGGAGTGTGCAAAGCTCCCTGGGTGTTTGTAATGGGGGCTGCAGACCGCACTACTGGGGTCACCTAGGAGATGACCAGAAACACAGCATGGCAGGGCTCCCCATACCC
Source organism: Panthera uncia (assembly GCF_023721935.1). Taxonomy (NCBI): domain Eukaryota; kingdom Metazoa; phylum Chordata; class Mammalia; order Carnivora; family Felidae; genus Panthera; species Panthera uncia. Next base: position 91,638,807 of record NW_026057585.1, read on the forward strand.
CACCCCTCCACTGAATTTGACCAAGCAGGGCCTGTGCGCAGTCAAGTTCAAGCGGCCTGCTCCGTGAGATGTGGCCTCATCTCCCACACTCCCTGCAGAGTCCTTTGGCACCCCAGCCACTCGGCTTCTCTCTCCTCTTCAATGACACATCAAGCTGGCTCTCAGCTCAGGGCCTTGCTCTCCTCCTCTGCCAGAATGCTCATTCCCTGACCTTCGTGTGGTGGCTTCCTCTCTCTTCCGGATCCCAGAGAGACCTCTCCCCCAGCCCCTCCCTGTGTCACAGCCCCAGGAATGTTGGCTCCATGGGCACAGGGACCTTACCTCCCTTGTTCACCTCTGTCTCCTGATGTCCACGGGTCACAAAGAAACACTTTTCAAACGGCAAACGAATAATTAGGGCGAGCCGTACCTGAGGTGGTTGAAACGTTATCGTGGTGCGTGGGACACGTCATTGGAACTATCCCCTGCCTCCGGCCCCAGGGTCTGTGTGATGTGAGTCTGCAGCTCCTTGTGGTTGATTGTGGGTGGTGGCACTGACTCTGGAAGGCCCTTGGTAAGGACGGCTTGTTCCCGGAAGAGGGGAGGGTTACCCCAGAGGCCCCCATTCCACTGGCACAGGGGCTCAGCCCCATTCACTGGGGAAGCCCCTAGGGGAGGAAATTTCTGCTTGATGGGGAAGCTCTCCCAGCTCTTGGGCTAGTCACCCCCCCTCTCTGGGCTGAGCTTAATCCCCATAAATAGGGTCTGAGATCTGCACTCTATAGGTTGTCGTTAGGGTTTAGGCAAATGATGAATGGGAAAGAGTTTTGCTGACCGTTTGAAATAATAACTCCACATTTGGATAACCTGTCAGATCGTTAATTTAACAAATTTCTACTGACATCCCGTGCTGGGCACTGACGCTCTAGAGATGAAGAAAGGAATGTTCCCTATTCTTAAGGGACAAGACCCATCCTGGGTGATTGGAGGGGCCACAGGCAGGGCACCCCCTATTGCAATACCCCAGTGCATCACCAGAGGGCAGCAGACAGCTTTGCAAGCATTTCCCTCCCCAGGGGGACCGACCTCTGTGAGAAGGGCGCGTCCTGGGAGCCCCAGCGGCCTCCTCACGGGTCTGGGCGCAAACACAGAGTGGGGGCAGCGGGTGGAGGAGGCTGCCCAGTGCTAGCTGCCCGCTCGGCAGGGCACATCTCGGTCCCCCGCATCAACTCTCCACCAACCCCACACCCAACGTGGAGAAGTGCTCCTGCCCTTGTCAGGGAACAAGAGAAAAGAGGGTGGGCCCTCCAGGCCAGAAGAGAGGATCCTGGGGAGGCTTAAGCTGAGGACGCGTCTGTGGCGAGAGGGCCTCGGGGCCTGGGTGGCGGGGGCATCTGTGTGAGCCGCCCAGGGCCCCCTGGCGCGGGAAGAGGGAGCACTGCCACTGGCAGGGCACTTCTGCCGGAGGGAAGGGGCTCGGGGCGGTGCCAGGAGGGCTGTGCGAGGCCTTAGGAGCCTGGCTCCCAGAGGCCAGAGCAGGACTGGCCAGGGCTGGGAAAGGAGGGAAGTGGGGACCTGCGTGACGCCCAGGACGAGGGGCGGTGGGGGCGGGGGCGGGTGTTGGGAGGAAGGCCACAGGGCAGGGGGAGGGACCTGGGGGGGGAGGGGGGCAGGAGGCGTGTCCCGCTTGGGCCGTGGAAACACGCAGGTTAAGCGGATCTCTCTGCCAGTCAGTGGGATGGACACCAACAGCTGAGCAGACGGGCGGCTCCTGGAGACCCACTTTTGGAGCCGGGACTGGGCATCACTTGGTGTCCTTGGCGGGGGCATCCAGGGGCCTGGAACTGCCAGGCAGCAGCTATTTTTAAAGTGGAGACTGACTCTGGCAGCTTGCTACCTGGAGGCACCCAGTACCTTGGGCCACAGATCCAGTGTGTGTGTGTGTGTGTGTGCATGTTCACCATGTGCACGGGGGGATGGACACACAAGGTTGCATGTCCTTACTAAGTTCCTCAGTCTGGAATGCCTGGTGCTGGTCCTGAGTGGGTAGGCACTCCGTGACTGTGTTGAACGAGCCTGCCCCCGACGGCCCAGAGACCCAGTCTGGCCTGGTGTGTGAACCCAGACTTCACCATGTGTATGCTGTGTGACCTTGGACAAGTGACCACACCTCTCTGTTCTTCTGTGCCACCACCGACTACAACAGGATTCCATGAGTCTGAGATCTGTACTCCCCGGGATGGTTGTTAGAGTTAAACCAGATGCTGGGTTGGAAAAAGTTTTGCTGTTTGAAACGATAATTCCACATTTGGATAAGCTGTCAGTCTCTTGATTCGACAAACCTTTACCAAGGCCCTGGGTCCCCCTCGTAGGCCCTGTGCCAGGCACTGAGGACCTAGAGATGAACTAGGGAGGGTGCCTGCCCTGAGAGACAGGCCCAGGAGGGAAGGCTGAGGGCCCTGCCTGTGGGTCTGACACGGACACGGGTCCAATAACTCCTACTCTGACTGGTACACTGGGGGCAAGAGGCCTGGGGTTGGGTCAGTAGAGCTCCTTTGGGGAAAGTGCCAGGGGGCTATAGGGAGGGCACCTTGCTCCTGGGCCCCCTTGTTCCCTAGCCAAAGCCCCGTTTTCTGAGAAGATTAGCAGAGGGCCACGCACAAACCAGCTGTTTTCGTTCCCCTGGTAACTGTGCCAGCTGGGCATGGAGGTGTGACCCGGGCTCGGGAACTGGTGGGTGCCTGTGAGGTCACTGGCTGGTCGACTATTTTGTCACCTTCAACCTGAACGAGCCTGGCCCCCGGGGGCCTTAGGACAACCGTTTGCTGGCCACCGGCTATCAGCAGGACCTAGAGGTGTCTGTGCCTTGCCTCTTCCCCCTGAGTCCTCTGGCCCCAGTCTGCATATCGGAGCAGGTGGAAGGTGTGTGGAACAGATGCTGCCAGAAACTTTATCTGGAAGACTTTTAAAAAGACGGATTCCCCGGGCCCCGCTCCAGAGGCCTTGAATCAAATTCTGTCTTGGTGGACCCAGGAATTGGTATTTTTAAGCAACTCCCAAGGCGATCCTAATGCAGGTGGTCTGGGGGGGGGGGGGGGGGGGCTGGGGGCGGGGGGGGGGGGGGGGGGGGGGGGGGGGTGGGGGGGGGGGGGAGGGAACCTTGCAGCCCAGGCTCCGAGCGTGGGGCTCGCGGCTGGAAACGCCCCCAGTGGCCGGGAGGAGAACCCCTGGGTTTCAGATGGGGACCCGGCTCCCGCTTGGGCTGTTCAATCCAGATGCGGATAAGAGGCATGATCTGTTCTGAAAAAAACTGAAGAAAAGGGCTCAAGGTTATCCTCACAATGTCACTCTGGCTCTTTTGCATTCCTAGAGGCTCACTGGGTAGGAGAGGGGAGAGGGTTTCCAGTGGGTCAAGAACGGGGCGAGACCTAGCACAAGCCCGGCACGTGAGGTACTCGGCGTGTATCTGCCGAGTGGTCAGATGAGCGAACAAATGAACCGCCGTTTCGTGTGCTATGTGAATCCTGGCGAAAAAAGATGCACGGCTCATGATAACATGCAGAAAAGGACAAGGACGGAACTCAGACTCTCAGATCAACCAGGGTCCGACGGCCCTTTTCTCTGTACGGAGAGTGAAGGAGGAGCTTGCCCTGCCCCTTCGAGATGAGTCTGCAGAAGGGCCAGTTACCTTCCCAAAGGGAAGCAAGCCCCTCTGCTCTTTGGATCAAACCGTGCATGTGTCTAAAAACCAGCACGGTGTTCCGTCGAACAGATCCCGGGGGCCTCTTCTCCTCTGCGGTCTCTGCCTGCCTGCTTCGAGTGGTCCAGTCCTTAGGTCCAACGCCTCCCCTACCCCCACGCTTTTGCCCAGGCAGTGCTCTCCGCCTGGAGTGTCTGTTCCCCGCTCCTCTTTGTCTAAAACCTACTTCTGCTTCTAGGGCCACTTCAAACGCCACCTTCTCTGTGATTTCCCCGGTCTCTCCAGCTCTGATTCATCACCGCATTATATCGGAATCTTTCCTATGACAGCCATCACTTTATTACGCGAATTGTTAGCTATTTATCTCCATGTTTTATCTCCCCTTTCTCTCCCTTCACTCCACAAATATTTATTGTTCCTCTCTAAAGGCCGGGTGGGGGTCTGGGGTTACTGAGATGGAAAAGACAGAGCGGAGCCTTGGGGGAGCTTCTGGGCAAGTGCGGGTGGGGGCAGGGGGCAGGCTTTAAGCTCCGAGGAGGCTGGGGCCGCATTCTGACCGCCTCTGGGCGCCATGCCCCAGCTCTGTGCCTTGGATGCAGCAAATGTTCAATACGCGCTGTCTCGAAGTCGTAAAGGAAGTGGCACTTCTTCCCGCGTCCTTTCTCCTCCGGGGTCTTCTAGCATTCACTTGATTTCTCCCACATCTCCCCCCTCTGATAAATATGAATCAGGGAGACATAACTGTGTACTTGCGCTCTCCACGAAGCCCCCAGGCTCCTCCCCACCCACCCAGCTGTTCTCCGCCTCCTGCTGCGGCTCCAGGGGAAGGCGCACGGGTTCACGGGAATGGTAAGCAACCCTTGGAAGGACAGCTGGCTCTCTGGCACCCCTTTGCCTCCTGGCCCCTGCCAGTCCCATGCCCTCTCCCAGCTCACTCAGACTTGGGAACTTAGTCCTGAGCAGAGGCTCATCTGGGGAGGGCTTTGTCTTCCTTCCCGGACATCTCCAACCTGCCTTCCACTTGGCAATGGGGGTGAGCTTTACAAGATACATATCACATCAGACCATGACCTCTGGTCGCTTCAGCGGCTTCCAGGACACTGAGAATGAATGCCAGCTTGCCCCCTAACTCCGGTCACCCCGCCGTCCAGTAGCCCCGAGATCATGTCATGCTTCCTCACCTCAGGACCTTTGCACTTGCTGTGCCCTCTGCCTGGAATGCTCCCCCTGCCACCCCAACCCTGCCAGTGCCTTCTTTTTGTCCTGCAGATCGCTGTTTCGATGTCACCTCCTATGAGACACCTTGTAGCCCCGCCTCCACATAGTCCGTTATTCTCGTCCTTCTCCCATCCAAGTACTAACCAGGCCGGACCCTGCTTAGCTTCCGAGATCAGACGAGATCGGGCGCGTTCAGGGTGGTATGGCCGTAGACTGTTCCCGTCTTCCTCTATCACGTTACCTGATTTCCTTCACACACTCATCGCCAGCTGTCAATATTTTCCCTCTTTCTTTTAAACGTATTTTTATGGTCTGTCTCTCCTCACCCCCTACACCGTAAACCTCACAAGAGCAGGTCTGATTATGTCTTGCTCACCATTTTATCCCCAACACTGTCCCTGACATACAGCAATTGCTCAATTCCTTGGTGATGAATGAAGGGCGAAAACGTTAGAGAAGGCACGGGGGCCTGAACTGCTCCCTCCTACGTTCATCTCGCAGCAGGGACAGCTGCGGTGGAAGAACGCCAGAAGAACTCACCCACTCCACGAGCGTCTACAAACTGTCTTCAGTGGGGTGGGGGTGGGGTGGGGGTGGGGGCGCTGGGCTGGGGAGACAGTGGGGAAGGCCACAGACCCAAGCCCTGTCCACAGGGCTTCGAGTCTAGTGGCAGAAGCAGACTTTGAACTCCTAGTTGTCAGGGCCGGGAGTGTATGGGGTGGGGGGAGCACCCTAGGGTATCCGACCCAGTCTGGGCAGTCAAGACTGGCTTCCTGGAGGAGGTGGGGTTTAAGCGGGACCCGAAAGGATGCTCAGGGCCTTGGCAAAGGGAGGTGGGCGAGGTGCGGGAGGGGCAGGAGCACACTCAACCCCTTGAGTCTAGATTTCCTAGACAGCGAAGGCTGCTTGGCGCTCCTCACGACATCCTGAGCAGACGGAACGGGACAGGGGAAGCAGCGGACGCTGGGGCATGGGTGGGCGCGTTCTGCAGGGATTAGTGAGCTTTGCCCACGTGGTCTTCCCCTCGGTGGGGGGGATCCATCCATTTGGTCCAGCTGTTCTTGGTCTGGTGGAACGGGTGAACGGGTGAACGGGGGCCGAGGCAGGGCCTGAGAGGGCAGGTGTGGAGGATGGCCACGCGCAGGAGGCCAGCTGGTGGGACTGTCACCCACTCAGGGCGGCCCCTGAGAAGCAGACCCTGTGACCAGGGATTCCGGAGCCAGTGGCCTATGTGGGAGGGTGTCCCAGGAAGCCAGGACGGGAGGGAAGAAGCCGATACAGGTGCATCCCGGAGGGTATTGTGGGCAGCCTCTCAGCCTCAGTCCTGCTGGGGAGCTCGAGGGGACAGCGAGCACCTGTCTGAGTGGTCCCAGCCAAGGGGCAGGGGGGCCAGGAGATCCATCCAATATCTCCCGTCGGCCGAGGCTGCTCTGGGGATGCTAGTTCTCTGGCACACCCACCCCCACTCCTTGAGCAAGCTGAGTGGGGCTACGGCTGCCTGAGAAGGCTGTCGAGGGGTCAAGGGTGTGAGTGGGTGCGGACACCTGCCACATCGCCCTCGTCCCTACTGGGATGGCTCCTTCCCATCCCTCAGGCCTTGGCCAACCATTTGGATGGCACCCCAGCACGAGGGTCCTTCCCAGGTCTGCACCCCGCTCGCCCCTCATTCAAATTCACACCTTTGTGGAATGTGTGCTGAGCCATTCACTTACGTCTCACCCCCGCCCCCTTGTTTATTATCTTCCCCCCCACGAAAGTTTAATTCCCCGCTGGATTCCCCAAGACACCTTCTACCATGCCAGGCTCCTAGTAGGTGCTCAATTAAAACGTCCTCGGAAGGAATGAATTACTGACAATTCCAAGCTGGGAAGTTCTGGATTCTGAGGCTCATCCGACAGACATGTGATAGATGGGGCCTCTGGGGCACTGGGAGGGGCAGTGACTTATCCAAGGTCATGAACCGGGGTGCTACCCCAGGCGGCAGAAGCCCCGTCACCCCCACCGGATGCCCGCCCCTCCGGGAACCCCACCAGCAGGCGGAGACGCTCTGGGAGTCCCTGGGGCTCCTTCCGCTGCCTGAGAATTGCTCTCTGCCAATTCTTGGTCATCCAGGCTTCCTTCTCCCCCTACTTTTCCCAAAAGCTGAAGAGCAAGCAACTCAGACAGCTGTGGAGCTGGGACTCTCTCTAGTTGAAATGCATTAATTTGTAAATATCTTCATTTATATGTAAATGCGGAGTCCCCGCGCCCCTCCGCCAGCCCTAATGGGGCCCTGCAGCCTGGAGACGCAGCCTCCTTCCTTCGGCACGGCTGCTCTCCGTGATCCGATTAGACTCTTTCCTTCCCTTCTGCTTTCGCTTCCCCCAGGCTCCTCTGTGCGCTCCACCTGGGAGGCCACCACCGGAACCGAGGCTGGGGAAGGAAAGAACACTGGCCACGAGTCAGCACTGCTGTGTGACCTCGGGCAAAAGCCACCTCCCTCTCTGGGCTTCCGTTTCCGTCAGGCGTGAAATGGGCAGGGCAGCAAGGTGTGGGCACAGGATGAGGTGGCTTGGGATCCGATGGGGTCTGTGTCGTTCCAGCAGGGAACCCTGGGCCTCGCCCAACTTCGACCCCGTCTGTAAACCAGGGCTAGAGAAAACTGCTAGCAAATCTGCCTGCATGTACAGGGTTGTTCGCAGGGATTAGCAGAGATTCAGGGCGTATAAGGCGCCTTTATGAGATGTGAGGAAAGGTGGTTTTTGTTTTTTTTTTTTTGATGGTGGAAGAAGGAGGGTTTTTTCTGGGCAAGAACAGCAACACACAGCCATCGCTCAGCGACTGAGGCAGCGCTTTATGTGAATTAACGCGGGGACCCTCCCAAGGCTGGAGCGAGCTTCTTACTGTTGTCATTGCCTTCTAGAGACTGGGGAAGCTCAGGCAGAGTCCCCAAGCCCGGGTGACACTAATGCAAGGTGGGCGGAGGGGTAAGGATTGGAAACTCAGGCCGTGGGACAGAACTCTCCCTTAAACCCCACGAGGATTGTACGAAGCAGATCCTACGAAGTCTGTTGACAGGTGAGGAGACTGACACAGAGAGGGGTGAAGGCCCTCGTCCAAGGTCACTCAGTTGGGAGTGGCTGAGCTGTGTTCTGGGAGAGGGTGGGGGGGTCAGGGCTGCTCTGGTGGTCCCGGGCTTCCTTCTGGGCGTAGGAATCAGATGGAGGGGGGGTTGGAAATGATGGGACAGGTTGTGGGGGAGGGGTGATGGTAAGCACGTGGGGAGGGCGCAGAGGGGGTGGGGGTCTGGGAAGCGTGGGGGGTGATCTGAATGTGCACTTGCCCCAGCATCATCTGTGGTTCCCAGAATAGTTGTTTTCTTGTCCAAAATGAGTTTTTCAACCGGACTGTAACTGGCTTGTCTTAGGTGTGCCTTAATACCTTAAGGTGCCCCAAATCCTTTTTGGAAGCAGGTCCAGGGGAAATCATAAACGTCAATAAAGGCATCTGTGCGGCCATTTGCCCCCCGCCTCCGTGTCCCTTCGCGCCCACGTGCTCACCAGACCTCCCCCCGCAAGGGCTGGCTGGTTCTCAGCTCCTGGCACAGAGCCCGGAGAGGAGGGGGACCCAGAAAGGTCCCACCTTCCGGCTTACAAAGTGCGCAGCAGATGATCACCTGCCAGAATCCCCGTGCCGGGCTGGGTGAGCCCTGGGCAACCTTCCCGTCCCGTTTTCTTATCTTACCTGCGGGGAGACTGAGGCTCAAAGGGACGAGGAGCATACGCAGGGTCACCTAGCCAAGGTGCAGATTTCACTGTGCACCTACTACGTGCCAGCCCTGCACACTGCTGCCTTCTTGCCTGGGCACTGGGCAATGCATTTGCCTGTGTTGTGTGGAAAAACACACATACACGTGTGTGTGTGTGTGTGTGTGCAAGACTATGCCCGTTCAGTGCCAGTCTTTAGCTTTTCATCAATGCAGCGGGACTCCCACCCCTCTCGCGGAGCCGTCGGCTTTGGGGGAGATTCACTCTGCTACGGCGGGGGGGGGGGGGTCGTCCGAACAAGGTGTCCTGAAGGAAGGCGTCTGCTTGAGTGGGTCCTGAAGCCTGGTGGGGAGTTTACCAGGTCGCCAGAGGGAGAGGCACACTGGGAAGTGACCGTTAAGGGTCCGAGATGTAAAACAGGACCGGGGCCTTTGGAAAGTGCACGAGAAGCGTGTGGGGGCGTGGCACCCACACACCTAGAACACGGCAGCGCATGGGATGGGATCTGCTTCCTTCCGGAAAGAGGGTAGGGGTAGAAATATTAAGTGTCTCTGTCCCCGGGGGCTCTTCCTCCCCAACCTGCTGCTGCTTCCGACCTGGGGTCCAGTTGTTTGGGGTCGGTTTTGCTTGCCGGGCAGGGGCCTGTGGGGACTGGGAGAGCGTATGGCACGGGCTTCAGGACCAGGCAGAACTGGCTCACATCCCAGCTCTGTCCTTCCCGGCTGCGGGACTTTGGGGAATGTGGCTCACCCTCTCTGGACTTCAGTGTCCCACCTGGAAACTGGGTTTGGAAAACCCACTTTGCGGGACTGCTGGGAGGAGCTGGCTGGGGAGGCTGACGTCGAGGGGCACGTGGCAGGGTGGGGACGTGACCGCTTTCCTGCTCTTCCTTCCAGGGCACGTCCCTCTAGGCACCGGGTTCCCTTCTGCAGCACAGCCCCCAGCCCTGCCTTCCAAGCCCATGGAAGGTGATCCAGAGAACCGGCAAGAGCATCGCAGGGCAGATAAGAAAGGGCTGGGGAAGTGGCCCCCAGCCCCCGGCCCCCAGCCCCTGGCCTCGACCCCTAGCCCCTGGCTCCTGGCCCCCAGCTCCCAGCCCCCGGCCCCTGGCCCCCGGCCCCCAGCCTCAACCTTTAACCCCCAGCCCCCGGCCCCCGGCCTCAATCCTTAGCCCCGGCCCCCAGTCCCCAGACCCCGGCCCCTGGCCCCCAGCCCCCAGCCCCCGGCCCCCAGCCTCGACCCCCAGCCTCCGGCCCCCGGCCTCGATCCCCAGCCCGCGGCCCCCGGCCTCGATCCCTAGCCCGTGGCCCCCGGCCCCCAGCCCCCGGCCCCCGGCCTCAATCCTTAGCCCCGGCCCCCGGCCCCCAGCCCCCAGCCCCCGGCCCCCAGCCTCGACCCCCAGCCCCCGGCCCCCGGCCCCCGGCCCCCGGCCCCTCACCTCACGGTGGACTGGTACACCAGGTCCTCCCTCTTGCGGTAGTTCTCCATGTACGAGTAGTTGGTGGAGAACATGGCGTCGAAGGTGAAGATCTTTTGCTTGATGGTGCCGCCGTCCGTCACCTGCAAGGCAGCACAGAGGCAGCTACAGGGGAGCGCTCGGCCGGCCTCGCCCCTTTCCCCCAGACAGAGCGCGGACGCAGGGACGCTGGAGATGCAGAGCCAGGACGCCCGGCCCCCAGGGGCCCTGGGCGAGGCCGCCAGGAGACACTGCCATCACCAGAACGCTCCCAGGTCATCCCCACTCTGCTGATGTGTAAGCCGAGGCTCTGGAGCAAAGTGACTTCCCAAGGTCCCACGCCGGGAAGGAGCACAGCTGGCTCTCCTCTCTGGCAATCATTTCTGGTAAATTCTGTAAGGGGCAGGCACAGAATGGCAGGGGAACCCAGGCAGCCCCCGTCTGGGGACAGGGTAGTCACAGAGGGCTTCCTAGAGGAAGGGATGTCTAAGTTGCCTTCTGAAGGGAGAACAGGAGACAGGCAGCCTGGCAAAAGGTGGGAGAGCTCTGTAAGCAGAGGAGACAGCAGGAGCAAAGGCCCCGTGGTAGGAAAGAGCAGGTATGCTCAGGGAAAGAGGATTGTGTTCAGCGTGCCCGGTAGGCAAGGGAACTCAACTGTCCCTGCAGGCAACGTGGAGGGGGTCACCTTGGATTCCATTTACAGGTTCCTTCAGGCCGTAGGGTGACGATGGTTGGAGGGGCCTGTCTGGGGGCAGGGGGCTCTTAAGAAGGCTGGGGAGAACCCACTCTGCTGTCACGGGGCGGAGGGAAGAGGACAGCTTGGGGGCTCCCTCTCCTCCAGCTGCCCTCGGGACGGGAGGGAGGTCACGAGGCCCCCACCTCCCCAAGCACACGGAGGCCCAGAGAAGTCAGGGGACCTCCGGAGGTGACAAGAAAGCCTATAATGGAAAACAAAGGCTGTTCCGGTGCCCAGCTGTTCGCGGCTGATTGAAGGCCGGACCCAAGTGTCCCGCGCTCCAGCTCGCCGCCCGGCACATCCTCCCGCCTGCGCTGCCTCCAGCTAATGAAAGTGTTACTCCACAAAGCAGCAAGGTATGTGTTGTCACTGTTTCAATTATTTATCTGTTTACTCGGCTGCAGTTTTCCCTACAGTTTTCCGCCTGCGTCAGCAACTCTATTATAGACCGGGAGCTTGCAGCCTCTCGCTGCTCAGCTGGGCTCCGCGCTAACAGCCTGCGACCAGGGAGGCCTCATGCCTGGGCCTGGAGAAGTGGAATTAACTCCCCGCGGCTCTGCATGCTGGAGGCAGGGGGGGCCGGCTGGGAGGGCTTTCTCCAAGGGGCTGGGCTGGGGGGCACCCTGGAAGCCGCTTGGATCTGTAGCCTTCCTGGGAGCCCCGGCCTGGGTGCAGCTGGGCCCCTCTGGGCACATCTGGCTTGGACCACATCTGTCTGGCCCAGCTGGTGTCGTTACTGGCTTAGGGGACACAGGTTCAAGGCAAGCTGGCTAGCATTTATGGGGCGCCAGCTGTGTGCCAGGCACGGGTCACATCAGTGCGTGTCACCCCCACCCCCGCCACGGTCTGCAAGCTCATGAGGAGTCAGGAGGCCCCTGACAGTCCCGGGACCCCCAGGGAGCCCCATAGGCAGGGTCAGAGTGATGATAAGCTTCCGGAACCCGGGGTGCAGGATCAGCATTGGGACTCCCCTCTGCAGGGTTTCTGCTTACCCCTTGCCAAGCTCAGGTCTCTCTGACTCTCCTCTGGGCTTATCTTCCTTCAGCTCATACTTTTCACTTATTTTCCCCTCTGGGGGCTGTGTGCTCCCCTCTGAGGCTGTGTGCTCCCCGCTGGCCTCTTCCGCAGCACTGGGCCTGGCTTCCCAGAGAGGGATGGCCGAGACTGAAGGACCAGGGAGGAAGAGGAGCCAAGAACCTTCAAACCAGGACCCTCGGTGGTGGTGGGGGAGAGGGTATGATATTGCCCAACCCCCAGGGGACAGTTGGCCACGGGTGGAACCATCTTTGGTCATCACAACCCGGCGGGGGCGCTGGTTTCCTACTGGCATCTAGCGGCAGAGAGCGCGGATGCTGTAACCAGCCCATAATGTGCAGGACGGCCCCAAAGGTGATCTGGCCCCCCCATGAGAAATGTGCCTTAAGCCTTTGCTTCCTGCTGGCACACAGGGTCCTGCGGAGGGAACGGCAGAGACAACAGGTGGCCCGTTTTGCAGATGAAGAAACTGTGGCTTGGAGAGGAAAGGAGATTTAGCCACGGTCCCACGCGGGGCCCCTGGCAGGGCTCTGGCTCCCATGGGGCGGGCCCCCAGGGGCTGAGGACAAACCAGCCTCCCAACCCCCCCCCCCCCAGTCCCCATGACCCTCCGCTGTCAGCAGGAGGATGCCTGGAGCCCAGCGGAGGTTTGAGGAATTTTCTCCCGAAGTCATAAAAGTGGAAGGCGTCCTGCCCATTTGACTTGCAGCCTTGCCTCTTCTCTCAGGTACTGCTTTTTATCTCCTCCTAAAATGCGGCAGCCCTTATCGTCCCAATCTCGAAATTCACTCCATTTTTTTTATTATACAAAGGAGAAAAAAAACCTGTCGGTAAAACTGTCTCCACAAATTTATTCGCCGGGACTGAGGGTTTTATTACTAGGAAAATACACCTGCACCCCACACGTCCACACATTCCCACACACCCCAGATAAAGCACGGAAGAATTATCTGAGTCGTAAATCACTGTTTCAGGCCGAGGGACAGGGGAGTTTCAAGGACGCACCTAGTTTTCCTTTGGTTTTATTTACATCTTTTTTTTTTTTTTTTCTTTCCTGGTGCCAAGTCTGGGGCCTTCCTGTCAGCCTAGGAGGAAATAACTACTTCCCATTAAAGCAGCCTGGGACAGCCAGAGCCCGAGGCTTGTGATGTCCCTTCCCTGGGGCTCAGGGAAGGCTCTGGAAAGGGACTGCCTTGGAACGCACCGTCAGGCCCCAGGCCATGGGCCAGTGGCTATTTGCGAGGAGGATATTCTGTGGTTCTTGGTGACAGCAGTCCCTGAGGTGAGGCTGGGTGGGGGGAGAGGGGTTATCACAGGCCATGGGTGGGCAGCTGGTGTGATGAGTGACACCTTCTCTTTAATTCTGGAAACATGTTCCAGGCCTAAGACTTTCAGGCACTGTTCCAGGCCCCGGGGGAGAGGACGAACCACATTTCAGATGTGGCCGCAGTCCGTCTGGTGGGGATACACAGCCCACAAGGACCTGAGACAGCAGAGCCAGGGAAGGTGAGGCTGTAGCAAAGATATTTGCCAACTGTGACCTGACACCCATGGAGGGCCCAAGGATTCTTCTGGGAGGAGGGGTGATCACAGAAGGCTTCCAGGTGGAGGTGGGCCTCTTCAAAGGGTGCTTAGTCCCAGCCTGGTGCTCCCGGCCTGTGGGAGGCTTTCGGGCAAGAAGCAAGGCTGATTTTCTCCACCCCCAGTCAAATTGTTGATTTCTGTTACTAACTTTCTGCGCCTCGCCTCTTCAAGCCTCAGCTTCCTCATCTATAAAATGGGATAATGCAACCTACCTCTGTCCCTCTCAGGAGGATTAAATGAGATGACATTTGTAACAGCACCTGGTGTGTGGTAAGCGTCCGTACAGACGGTTATTTTTACGCATGCTAACACTTTTCCGGGTCATCCCTGCTTCTGGGTCCCTTCCCACCATCCAGAGCTAGGGCTGGAAGGCAGAACAGTTCTTACTGGAAAGTCCGAGGATGTAGAATGTCAGTATGTGACAGAAGGGGGCCCGCCTGGCAACCACGGACTGGAGACCCGGTGGGCAGGTGGGCACGTAGAGCCGGGGCCCAGAGACTTGTCCGCACTCATGAGATCAGCCCAGAGAGAAAATGAAGGACACTCCGAGCAAGCACCTGGAGGCAGGCTGGTCCCTGGGGCTCTGACACGCTCCTCTGGTGCCATCGCGGCTTGGGACCGTGAGATCATGGCAGGCAGAGGAAGGCAAGGCTGGTGGGAGCAGACGAGGTGCTGTCCTGGAAGGCCAAGGCCCAAGCAATGTGTGCGTGTCCCCTCCCTGGAGGATGAAATGCTTGAGTGTTCATTCACTCCTGCGACAGATTTTCACCGAATCAGTAAATAGGTCTTTGCGTGTGAGCTACTCCTAGAACATAAACCCTACGAGGGCCAGGCCTTTATCTGTCCCGTTCGTTGCTCTGTCCCCAGAGCCCGGAACATGGTACTCGCTCAATAAATATTTGTTGGATGAATGAATGAATGGAATTGAGTCCTTACCACGTGCCAGGCACTGGGGTACCACGAAGAACAAGGAGAACACTCCTTGCCCCAGGATGGCCCGCTGTGTCCACACCCCGATCCGACCGCGGCTGCCTGGTGAGAGCGGGCTGGTCCAGCCGGGAAGTGGCCTCGGACCGACCACGAGGCAGTGATCCCAGGGGGATCAGCAGGAACCTAAGCTGTGGTTTCTCAGACGTCCACCTGCTACAGGAAAGCATCCTCCTTGTGCAAAGGGCCCATTTGGACCGCAGAGAGGAGGCTGTGCACACACTTCTGCAAAAGAATCCGAGTCCGAACTGGCATGTACCCGGCCTGGCTGTACTGCTCGGAAGGGACGTAGGAGGCAGAGACCCGGGTTCTGCCTCCCACAGGCTGGCCTCTGCACTGCTCCCCTCTCTGGGCGTCAGTTTCCTTAAGTGCTCAAGGAGGACGTGTGCAGGGTGACTTCTGAGGACCATTGCTACTCTGAACGCCCAAATGCTCTGGTGCTAGAACAGCCCGCCCTGGAGACCACAGCCACTCCTGCTCTAGCCTTGCCCTCCAGGGCTCGGCAGCCGCCCACAGGCCCCGAGGCAGCAGACCCTGTCCCAGGGCGCTGGCCGTCCCCCAAATCCGGCAAATCTGGCTTCAGCTAGGTTGGGTTGATTTTCAAGCGAAGCCACCAAAGCGTGGCAGACGGGCTCAGTCCAGCCAGTCGCACGGCCGGCCGGCTGGGATTTTTCATTTGAGAAACTAATGCCTCCAAGTATACCTCCTCACCCACGTCCCCGGGTGCCATCATCCGGAAGAGAGAGAGAAAAAAAAAAGAAAGAAAGAAAGGGGGGAAAAAACTCACCTCCCCCCCCCCTCTTTGTGTTCCACAAAACCAATTACAGGTTGGAAATAGCTGTAATAAACTTGATATCCCACTTATGGGCCAATCCCGCCGCGGCTGGAAAGTGTAATAGTGGCAGAGAGGGAAAACTGCTGGTATATTTTGCCGGAGCTGTTTAAATTGCCTGCCTACATTATCCCGGCTCCTCTCCAGCCGGGAAGGAATTTGCTCTCCTGGAAATGGAGCAGCTAAGGTCTCTGGGGCTGGGCAGCGAGGGGGGGCGGGTGTTGTTGCAAGGAAGGTTTTAATGAACTGATTAGACGTGGAAGACGGACGGCGCCTGGGCTCTCGAGATGGGCGACCCGGGTTCGAATCCCAGCCCAGGCAGCTTCCAGGCAGAGCCCTTGGTGTCCAATGGGCAAGAGCCATGCCAGCCCCGAAAGGCTCTTGTTGGGGGGAAAGGGGCATTTAGTCGGACAGCGCAGGTGGGCGGAGTGCCGCGCCCACCCTGAGCCTCCTCGGGTCTCGGGTCTGCCGTGGTCGCTGTCCCTGCCTGGCTCTGAGCCTCAGTTTCCTCATCTGTAAAACGAAAGAAAGACAGTAGCTGAACCCATGCCCCAGAGTTGTCAGAAGTACTCAAAGAAAGGGAAGAATAGATGTGAATTTACTGCTCTGTCCCTCGTACTGTGACAGGCGATGAGCATTCTAGAAACTTCTGCCGTGAAGCCACGACCGAGAAGCCCCTTCCCGCCTCACGCAGCCCCACGTGCAAAGAGGACAGCAGACCCACTAGCGTTCCTAACGGGCTTACTTTAGATCGAGCCAGCCCCAGAGCAGAGCTCAAGCCGTCGCGCTTTCCTTTACCGACTGAGCTCTTCTGTGAGCCGCGCCTGATTCAGGAGCACAGCTGGGAACACAGCCCGCGCAACGGTGAAGAAACGCAACCGCCTCACTTACATTTCTGCGGCGGGTGTTTTCTAACCCCTCCACCAGCAGAAGGCGAGCTCAGGAGGCTGGGGTTTCATCATCTCGTTCGGTGCTGTTCCCCAGCTCCCAGAGCAGAGTCTGGTGCAGAGCGGACTCTCGGTCCATATGTTTCTATAAATGAACACCCTGTTTGCGGGTGCGGAAATGGGGTCCAGGGAAGGGCTGCCACTCGCCCAGGCTCCCCAGCCGGTAAGCGGACGAGCGCAGATTCAAACCCGGGTCTGGTTCCAAGGTCCAGATAGGAAGTGATCCAGGCAGCGGGGTCAGATGAAGTGTCGGGCAGGGGGCATGGAAGGCAGGGGGCATCTAGGCAGAGGGTAAGTTGGGTAGGGGCGCAGGGCAAGAGGCCATCTGCTCAGGGAGGAGGGAGAAAAAGAAGGCAAGAGGCAGAAGGGCCGGTGAGGCAGCCTCCCCATGGCCTGCTGCGGAGGGCAGGGGCACAGGGCTCCCGGCTTCTTGGTTGCCATGGTGACTGGGGTCGGTCATCTTCCCCTAGATGACCCCTGCCCACCTGCTTTCCACCGTGGGTCTGCTCTTGAAGCTCCTGGGCCTGAGAGCCGGGCCAGAGCCACCCCAGGGAGGGCCTGGGGGAGGAAAATGCTGGATTCCCAAGGACAGACGTGGGGGGGGGGGGACATCCTCGAGCCAGGCGCCACCTACCTCCCCGGATGGCCTGATTCCACCCCTGCTCTGTCTCCCTTGTGAGTCCAGGCTTCCGGCAGGGACGGGCTCGGGGTAATTGGCTTCCCCCGTGTGTGGGTGGCAGATCCGGTTTTGACAGAGACAGCTGGTGTCATAAATTGCTCTGTCTCATCTGCTTACTGTGGGATGGCAGACAGCAGCTCAGGGATGGGGAGTGGGGCGGGCCGAGGGCCCGGGGGGCTGGTGAGAATGGCAGGCAGGAGCGCGGCTGCTGGCTTCGTGGGCTCCGCACTCGTGGGCAGGTGCTCGTGCAAGCGTGAGGACGTGTGTGTGCCACTGGCGTGAGCCCAGGGCCGGTTCACGAGGGTGAGCCCCGGTGCAAATGAGGAAACCTGTGGTTTGGGGGTGGGGGTGCGGGTGCGCGTCGGCAGGGCTGAGTGTGCAAATCTGTGCGCTCTGGGGCTGCATGTAAGGACGGGCGCCTGTGCGGGCATGTGCGTGTGTGTCCTGTGTGTGCAAATGCGAGGCTCTGTGGGTGTGTAAGAGTGACTGTGTGTGTGCGTGTTCAGGGTTGTGTGTGTCGGTCTGTGGGTTCGTGGAGTGTGTGCACTTACTTGTGTGTGCACGAATGATGCCTGCACCCACAGCGTGAGAGTTTATACACCCTGTTCCCTGCCCTGGGCCACGGGGATAGGGGATGTCGGCTAGGGCGTGTGTGTGCGGCCTGTACCTTTCTTTCTTTTTTTTTAAATTTTTTAATGTTTATTTTTAAGAGAGAGAGAGGGAGGGAGGGGCAGAGAGAGAGGGAGACCCAGAATCCGAAACGGGCTCCAGGCTCCGAGCTGTCAGCACAGAGCCCGACGCGGGGCTCGAACTCATGGACGGTGAGATCACCACCTGAGACGAAGTTGGACGCTTCGCCGACTGAGCCACCCAGGCGCCCCCGGCCCATATGTTTCTGAGAAATGCCAGCCTGGGAGGCACCATCACGCCAGCCCGGGCCCTGGGCAATCTCCCAGCCCCGCCAGTCAGATGCAAAACCATAGGTCAGGGCCCAACCACCTGAGCCCTTCAGACTCCACCAGGCACGGGCTGCTCTCAGACCTCCCTCTTCTTCTCCTGTGTACCCGCAAACCCACACTGCGGGGCTAGTGGCCAAGAAGCTGGGGAGACCGGGAGGACGCATACAGATGCTAGATGCTCAAACTTCTGCGCACAGCAGAATCACCTGGCCAGGTGGGAGGAGGGTTTTAAAAATGTCAATTTCTTTGAAAGCCCCACCCCAGAGGTTCAAATTCAGTGAGTCCTGGGCGGGACCTGGGTTTTGCATTTTTTTAACAAGCCCCATTGGGTCGGTTAGATGCAGGGGTTGGGGACCACAAGAGGGAGACTCTGCCCTAAGCCCCTGGCACCACCACCCCCCCGCCCCCAAATAGGGCCTCTCTGCAGCTTTCCCAGGTGGCTGTCAACTACCAGACTCTGGATGTCCTGGGAGGCCCTGGCAGCAGGAGGGACCCCTGACTGCCCCTCTAGACCCTTTCTCTACAGAAGGCTAACCTGAGGTCCAACCAGGAGAGGGACATGCCCAGGGTCACACAGGGAGGAGGTGGCAGGGCCGGGGTGGGGGGAACCAGGTCCTTGGCTTTGAAGAACCCCCTCTTGGCCCTGCACACCTCTGATGCTTGCAATCCAGACCCCAGAAACCACGCGTCCCCACTGAGTGCCGTATAGCTGTGGCACCAGGGACATTCTTGTCAATCGGGGTGTCGTATCCT
The DNA here is from genome assembly GCF_023721935.1 of Panthera uncia. NCBI lineage: Eukaryota > Metazoa > Chordata > Mammalia > Carnivora > Felidae > Panthera > Panthera uncia. The sequence goes on from NW_026057585.1 coordinate 91,657,418, forward strand.
GCTCCCTGCCTCCTGACGATGAGCCCCAGCATTAGAGATGGTGCTGGGACGGAGGAGGGAGGAGGGATTGTCCCATCTCTCTCTCCCCGAAGGTCACTCCTCACTTCCTGCCATTAGCGTTCATTCCTCCAGCTCAAGTGACCTCAGCTTCTCATTGGTCTATTTCCTCGTTGGTTCATTCGGTGCTTCGTGGGGGTCGGGCCTGTGGCCAGATTGTGGCATCAGACAGGGTCCTGGTCCTCAAGAGCTCACAGAAAGGGCGGGGCAGGGGCATCGCAGAGAGAAACACAGGCAACCTGTGCTCACCCGGCCTCGGCCACAGCAGCCTGGAGCGCAGGGGTGAGGGGAGGGCTCAGGGCGGGCCCCGCACAAGAGGGCGCGCTGAGCGGTGCCTTGGAGGATGGGGAGAGTCTGCGGGCCAGACGAGAGGCGGAACAGTCTAGCCCTGGAGACGGCCAGGCAAAGGCACCAGAGCAGACAAGAGTGACCGAGGATGCGACCTGGGATCCGTGGGGTGCGGTGGGGGTGCAGGGAGCACCCTGGTGGGGGTGGGGGCGGAAGCAGGATTGTGGAGGGTCGTGCTTCACACCGACGGAATCTGGGTTCGGCAGTTGAGCCCCTCGGTCTGAATCTCATCCAAGTCATTTCACGTCTCCCTGCCTCAGTTTTCTCTTTATAAAATGAGGATAAACAGTAGCGCCACCCTGTTGGTGGCTGGAGGACGAACTGACGTCTCCGGGGAAAGTGCCCGAAGAGTGGCTGACGGACAGTAAACGGTATAATTGTGCGTTAGCTTATCAGTGGCAAAATGCTTAGCACGGTATATTGTACATAGTAGATCTTGTTTTTGCTATGATTTCGTGGGAGGGAGACAGGGAGCCACTGAAGGCTTCAGGCAGGGGAGGGGAAGTTCCCATCAGGGTCAGAAAGCCCCTCTGGCTGCAGGGTGGACGACAGATCCAGGGGCCAGCGGGTCTGGACTTGGGAAGAGGCCTTGAGCCCAAAGAGAAGCGACCATTTCCCCCCAGGCCCCTTTTCAGGGTTACAACTAGGCTTTCGGGTCCCACAAGCCAGTGGGGCCGGTGTGTCCTGTCTGACTCTGGTGTCTGTGTATCTGTGTGGGAGGCTGTGGCCCCCCCGCCCCCGCCTGTGACACCCCTGTGATGTCCCTCAGGGGCCACACTCGGCACTCGGTGCTCCCACCACCCCCGGGGCTGCCGGTCAGCGAGCACACCTGTGGGCTGATTGTGGGGACAGATGCCAGCTCGTGGTCGTCTGGCTGACCACGGCAGTCAGGAGGGCCGCCAGCCCTCAGGGAGGGGCCCCGCCGTGCCAATCCGGCCTGTGTCAGCACCATCAGCTGCCCGCGGACCGTGGACGTGGCCCATCCGCTGCCTGTGCCAGCCCGCCCACCTGCTAAACAAGGGCGGAGTGTGCCAGTGAATATTACTAGGCTGGCGAATCCTGCCCACTGCCATTCGCACGTGGCCTTGCGGGCAGCCCAGCCCCGGTGGAGCCCGTCCTTCCGTCCGTCTGCAGCAGCCCCGTCAGCCCCAGCAGCCTGCTAGAGAGAAAGAGCACTGAGCGGGGAGCCAGGAGGCCTGGACCCCGTCCCTGCTCAGCCACTCACGGGCAGTGGATGCTGGGAAATTTGCATTCTGTCTCCGAGCCTCAGGTTCCCCATCTGTTAAATGGGGTGGAGAATGGCCGATCTCTAAGCTCGCTTCCCGGTATTCCGTGCAGGTGGGGCTGGCAGCGGGAAAATGCTGGGTGGCAGAATTCTGCACTTGAGTAGTCACACCAGAGCCGATCCAGTGGTGTTCATTTATTCCTTCCTTCAGTAAAGACTCGCCGTGTCCCCGCCATGTGCCGGAGGCTGTTTTAGGTGCAGGGGATAAGGCCGCGAACGACACCAAGTCCCTCTTCTGCTGGAATCCACACTCCAGTAGAAGGAGATGGATAACAAATCAAATGAAGGGAGATCGAAGACATGTATCAGATTGGGATATGTGTCGTGCAGACAATGCAGGGAGAGTGACGGATGGAAGGAGTGGGGGCCACGGCAGATTAGGTGGCTGGGGCGGCCCGTTTCAGGAGGCCACATTTCAGCTGCCACTGCAATGAGGAGGCAGGGTCAGTCTTGCTTCCCACCTGCTCCCTGTGAAGTCCTGTTTGTTCAAGCTTCTGGCTTCTCCTTTAATCCCTACAACACCCCTCTGGGCAGTGCTGCCTGCATTTTACAGATGGGGGTACAGGTCTCAGAGAGGTGAATGGATTCGCTGGCGTGCCCTCAGTCCAGACCCAGCCCGGCATCTACAACCCTCGTTTTATTGTGTCTTCACAACCGATTTTCGCTTTCCCGAAGACCAGTCTTTTTTTTTTTTTTTTTTTTAAAGTTTATTTATTTGGAGAGATAGAGAGTGCGAGCGTGTGTGCACGCAAGTTAGGGAGGGGCAGAGAGAGAGAGGGAGAGAGAGAGAGCATCCCAAGCAGGCTCCACACTGTCGGCGTAGAGCCCGACGTGGGGCTCGACCCCGCAAACCGTGAGGTCACGACCTGAGCCGAGACCAAGAGTCAGATGCTTAACCGATAGAGCCACCCGGGCTCCCTCAAAACCAGTCTTAATGTTTGCGAAAGGCTGAGTGACCTTATACAGATCGCTGGTGTCCCACTCCCTGGCTTGGTCCTAGGGCTTCATGTCTTATTCCGTCTAGTGTTGGATCGTGAACATTTTCAAACATACAGAGGAGCATAAAGAATTTCAAAACCAACAGCCATACACCCGCTACCTAGCTTCCACAAGGGCCGTCTGGCCACACCAGTGCATCACACGCTGCTCCTTCTCCTCCTCCCTCCCCATCCACCTGCCTGTGTTCCTGCCGGGCATCCGAACATCGCGGACATTAGTGCTCTCTACCCCTAAGTGCTCCGGTACACACATCGTTAAGAGTTCAATGTTTACTTACGGTTCTCTCTTTGGAGGTTTCGAACTTGCGTGCAACGAAACGCACAAACCTCAACGATAAGCGGCATACATCTAGGTAACGCAAACCCCTCTCACGATGTCGAACGCCACCATCATTCCAGAAAGTTCCTTCTTCCCCTGCCCCGTCAGTCCTCTCCCCTAGAGGGCGACCGTGATTCCGAGATTTCTCACCCCATTTATCCCTGTTCTAGTATTTCATAGAATGGGATTACGGCACGCGGTTTTTGGCGAAAGCTCTTAGTTCCTGGCATATTTCTGAGATCGAGTCATGTTACTGCGTGCACTCATAGTCCGTTCCTTTTTCCTTGTTTTAAAAATTTTTAATGTTTATTTTTGAGAGAGAGAGAGAGAGAGAGAGAGAGAGAGAGAGACTGGGAAGGGGCAGAAGGAGGGAGACACAGAATCCGAAGCGGGCTCCAGGCTCGAACTCACAAACCGTGAGATCGTGACCTGAGCCAAAATAAGAAGCTTAACCGACTGAGCCACCCAGGCGCCCCACAGTCTGTTCCTTTTTATCACAAGTAGTATTCCGCTGGAAGAAGACACCCCCATTTGTGGTCTCTTGGACCTAATGGACCTATGCGTTTATTTCACCTGCTACTGCTTTGTTGGCCAAAGGGTCAATTTGATTCAACAAGCGTTGCCTGAGAACCTACTATGTGTTAGCCCCCCGCTCCCCGCCCCGAGAACCTACTAAGTGTCAGTGACCCCAGCCTGGGCAGGGGTCTGGGGCTCTGAAAAGTCTAAGCAGGCACAGAACGTCAGGATGAACGGGACCCGGTGCAACAAAGACCCTGGAAGGTGCTTCCTCTTAGCCCAAAATGCAACCGGAAGCCGGCGGGCAAGGAAGCCTAGTGATGCCACTGGTCCTTTGTACCTCTGGGCACAAAGAAGGATGGAAAAAGATGAGGTGAGTCAGGGAAGATGTTCACAGAGGGACAGAAGGCATGGACATCAGTCTAGGGATCCAGCAGGCTGAGCCTGAGTGGCTGCCTCGCTTGGGGGTTTCCATGAGATGCTGCACCTTATCTGGCTCTCTCCCAGCCGGGTAGAGCGGGGTCCCTGCCCCCTCCGCCCCCCACATTGGACGGCTGCTGATGAGCACACGGAAAACAGCACTGTCAGAGAGATTCCCATAGACTGTCACGTTTCTTCTCACGGCTGCCTCACGTCTGATCACCGAGCTGAACCCAGCAGAAAGACGGGGCTGGGCCCTTCCCCGCTTTTGCATCACAGCCGGGCCCTGTGAGGCGGGGAGGCAGGGGAGCTGAGAAAGGAAGGCTGGCTCTCCACTCCCTTGGCTTGGGACTTGGAGACTCTGAGCCCCAAAGCAGAGCCCTGGGTGGACATTTCTCCCCATAACCGCCCCCAGGATAGTCTTCCGGTTTTCCATGGGAGAGGCCGCCCACCGTGGGGTCAGCCCCACCGTGTGCCGTCCGTGTGCCCACACAGGGCCCTGTCTTAGACGGCCTCGTGCTCGCTTTCATGCTCTGCTGTTGCCTCCTGGAAATTTGAAATTTGTAACCATTTTTGAGGGAAGGACCCCACATCTTCCTTTCCTACCGGGCCATGCCAATTAGCTAGTCAAGCCTATGTCCAAGCAAGCAAGAGTTTTCTGGGCCTTCCCTTGGCCCGATTCCTTAAACTAGACCAGGACTCCACAAATCTTCCGTACTTGTAGATATTCTAGAATTTTCAGGCTATACAGTCTCCGTCACAACCAATCAACTCTGCAGTTATGGCAGGAAAGCAGCCACAGACCATCTATAAACAGATGAACGGCCGTGGCTATGTTCCAACAAAACCTTGTTTGTAAAAACAGATAGATGATGGGCTGGATTTGGCCTGTAGGTCATCGGTAGCCAAGCCCTGGCCTAGATTGCGAGCCTCTCCTCTCCTTGTCTGCCTGTCTGATTCTGGCTCATTCTTTATGACTCCACTCAAAAGCTTTCCCTAAGGTCTTTGGGGATTATTCAGCAATCCCTCCCACCCCTACCGCCACCAGCACCTGTACATATCTATTTACTGAGCCTGAGCTAAGAAACAAGCTCCGTGCTAAGCACGGGGGCCATCGTGGTGAGCAAGGAAGCATAGCCTCAGCCTTCACGGAGCTTTGTGGTAAACGCCTGGGGAGTCCTGCCGAAGGGCGGGGCTGGGACCAATTTGTTCAATACCGTGCATCTCCAATCTTAGCATAATAATGTGTTAGCAACACGAGTGAACCGATACCCAAATGCATGGCCAAATGCTTACAACTCTTTCCTTTGAGTTGGACCACTTGAGCCCCTGGATCATCTCTGAGATGGACCTAGTTGATGTCTTTACCAGAGAGGTTGAGCAGCTTGCCCCAAGACACACAGCAGCAGGCTAGCGACAGAGGTGGGATTCAGACTCTTAGGTCAGGACCGTTTCAACCATCGTCAGGGGCTGGACTTAGGCACTGGTTTCCTAACAGAGCCAGGAGGGCCACACTGGCAGCTATTATCTCCGGTCTCAAGGAAGGACATTCCTCTCCCCACTGGGTCAGCAGGAGGGCTGGATTATTTCCTCTGAGGGAAAGAAAATTGAAGTCTGGTGCTGGGTCTTTATTACAAGGAAACTGTCCAATAAAAATCACCCAGTATATTAAAAAGAAAAATCTTTACCTGGTGTTGAATGAACACTTGGTGTTATTACATCCCCCCAAAATCCCATTTGCTTTTCATTATAGGTCTGGTTGTGTTTTGTTTTCTGGTCCCCAGAGAGCAAGGATTTCACCGGCCGGGTGATTAAAAAGAGGAAAAAAACAAAAAACAAAAAAGGAAGTGGGCTTTGGAGTCAGACCATCTTGGGTCCAAATCCCAGCTTGACCATAGAGTCACTGAGAAACTTAGATCGTTCATTAACTGCTGTGAGCCTCAGTCTTCCTGTCTATCAGATGGGGATATTGCTCCCTTTTTCCCAGGATTGAGGCAAGGAAGAAAGGGTGATGTAATCGATAGTTGCCACGATGTGCCCAGCACCTATACAGGAGACGGGGCCTCTGATCTCAGGGAGCGTACATTGTACTGAGACACCGATCATGCCCACAGACACCAGAAAATCAAAAGAGGAGGGGGCGACCGGGTGGCTCAGTCAGTTAAGCGTCCGAGTCCTGATTTCAGCTCAGGTCACGATCTCCCTGTTCTTGATTTCGAGCCCTGTATCGGGCTCTGCACTGACGGTGGGGAGCCTGCCTGGGATTCTCTCTTGCTCCCCTTGTCTTTGTCCCCCTCCCGTGCTCTCTCTCTCTCTCTCTCTCTCTCAAAATAAATAAACTTAAAAAAAAGCAAGTCAAACGAGCAAGATGATTTTGAGTGATGCTCGTGGCTACGAAGCAAACAAGCCACAGCGAGGGGCCAGAAAGTGACCTGCGGATTCCGTAAAGGCCAGAGGCGGCTTCTCTAAAAGCTGAATGATAAGAGGGAGCCAGCCTTGGAGAGGCCAGGGAGAAGAGAATGCCACGCAGGGGTCAGAGCAAATGTAAAGGCCCTGAGATGGATCAAGCTTGCTCTACGAGGGAAGAGAAAGGCAACTGGAGGGTGGAAATGGGGTGAGTAAGGTGGAGAGCGGTGGGCCCTCTTCTGTTCAGGGAGCTACCTGAGGCCAGATCACATAAGACCTAACAAGCTGGTGTGAGGAGGTTGAATGGTTTTCCTGCTGTAATGGGAAGACACAGGAGGGCCTTGAGCAGGGGAGTAATCTGACCCGATCTACAAATTTAGAAGATCCCCTGGCTGCTGGTGGACAAGGGACCGTGGGGCCTGGGGAACTGGGAGATCTGGCCAGAGCCTCCTCAGTCATGATGCAGATAGCAGGTGCCATCTGAGGATGGAGCGGACAGAGGCCCTTGATCCCTTCCTTTGGTGGTGTTGTTTTTTCCTGCATATTCCTGCTGTCTGAGAAGTTTCAGTGTACACCTGAAGGCCAAACGGAGAAGGTCCTGAGGACCTTCGGACCTGGGGTAGCTTGGGATTAAAGTGCCTATTTTGTCCATTGGCAAGACTCAGAAGCTCGGGAAGGCCCCTCCCCGACTCCAGGCAGCCAGGCCCCCCCCCCGCGGCAAGAGATCCAATTTCTTCCGAATCACACATTCCAACACCAGAAAATGCAAGAAGCCACTGGCGTGGTCACACGGGCAATGGACCAAGCAGCCTCAGGGTCACGATGACATGACAGCGATAATGACAAGGGCTGAGACGCGCTGCGGCCCACGAGCTTACTCGGCGCCAGGCACGGTGCTCAGTGCCTGAGTCACTTGCTCAGCAGGTCCTCCAGGACCTGTTAAGTAGGGCTCGTACTCTTCCCACCTTGCAGATGGGGAAACTGAGGCCTCAAGAGGTGAAGTGACTGGCCCAAGGTCATGCAGCAAGGCTCTGGCGGAACTGGGCTTGGAGCTCAGGCTGGAAGGGCAGCCGCACTGCCCGACCTGTCACTCAGACCCTGGGAGTGCGTTCACAGCCTCACCTGCCAGTGTCTCGGGAGGCCCTCCTCTCCCGTCACAGTGACTCGCCGAGCAAGGGCCCGCCTGTCTCCGTCACTCATGAAGCAGAAAGAGAGTTAATGTGCTGACGTCATCAGGTGACGGATACCCTTAATGTCAAGACCACCCTTTCTAACTGACGGAGGCACTCAGAGATGGAATGGAGTATGTGCAGCGGGTAGTGAGCTCCCCGTCGTTGGGGGCATGTAAACAACAGCTAGAGGATGCTTGGTAGAGAGCCCCCGAAAGTCCATCCTCCGTCCCTGTGTCTGTGAAGCAGGCAGAGAAGTCGTGTCTCTGTGCCGAGAGGCACTGTTAGGACACCCCCCCCCCCCCCCCCCTGCCATTTGAGCTTCTCTTGGGCCTGCTGTCTGAAGCCCGACTCCATCCCTGCCTCTCTCCACGCCTCACCGGCCCACTAAGTGAGGCCTGAAAATTACTTGCACGGTCAGGTAAATATTACAGCAGTCAAAGGTGCAGCTTCGGTGGGGAGAATGATGTGTAATTTGCAGAAACGTTACTAGTGCGTCAAATTACACACGCAGCCCAAGAGTGGGGAGCAGTGATTGGCAGTTTCAATAGCGCCGGTTCGGGTAGTTGGGTGGTTTCTTTTTTCTTCCCTTTTAAAATGGCTGATAGACTCCGATTTGAAGGAGACGGAAGCGCACCCCCTCTGGCGGTGGAGTCTGCCCCAAGGGCGGGAAGCCCAGTTTCCACCTGGCCTGGCCTTGTAATCGCCACGGTCATGATCACAAATCTGGTTGCTGGTTAGTGGCGGGCACGGAGCAGCCTCAACGGGGACCTGGTTCAGGCCCTCTCTGCGGGGGAGGGGGCCTGCTTCTGCAAAGCACCTACTAGGTGCCAGCTCCTTGCTGATGTGGCCCCTCTTGCTCCCGGCTTCCCTGGAGACGAATGAAGCACGTGCTGACTGTTGGGAGACGCTTGGGGGACATGAATCATCTGGGGACCCACCCCCCCCAAGTCCTCTTCCCGTTCTTCCTAGAATATCTGCAGCCGGGGAAGAAACAAATCGGGGGGACCTAGCCGAGTGAGTGGACTTTCTCAGAATTGTTTTCTCTCTGGATTGAACTGAGGTCTTCAAAGGAGCCACTTCCCCGAGCTTTGTGGGAGGGAGGAGGTGAGGTGGCCAGGCAGGGGTCCGGAGTCTCTTGATTTTGGTTCCCTACAGGGCTGGTAATTCAGCCCCCAGGAATGCCTGGCACACACAGAGATGGGCAATGAAGCTGCCGCCAGCCAGCACAAGACGTGCAGCCGGCCTCAGTCTCGGAGCCAGAGTCCTTGAGGAGGGAGGGCGGAGATGCCCGAAGGGGGAGGATGGCGGGCGAGCGCCGAAGCAGGATCCCTCTGGAAGGTGAGTGGCCGGAGGCGCACAGAGCCAGCAATATGCTTCTGAAACGCTGGGAAGCCTCTTGGTTTACGTAGGGGGGAAACCCAGCTCCAGGGAGGGGAGGGGACGAGCCTAAGGTCACACGGCAAACAGCTGCTAACTCGGTGGCTGTCCTTGGCTTCTTGGAAGCCCTCTGCTCTTTCCCAACGGTCCTGGGGCCATGTGGGGAGGTGAAGGCCTGGGACCCTCTGCGGAGAGCAAGGAGGGAGTCTCCTTGCTGTCGGGTGATGGGGGAGACACATCCTTGACCGGGGACATTCAGCACCTGCCCTCTGGGGGCTGCTGGTCTGATGGCACACATGTCCTCCCCAGTCCTGGGGAACTGCCAGACTGATGGGGGAAACACAGCTCTGACTCTCATGGAGCTCCCAGTCTGATGTGGGAGACAGAGCTCTGTGTGAAAAGGTGCGGACTCTGGACTCGGGGAAGCTTCCAGGCTGAGAGGAGGCCTGCAGTGAACGCTACCTGAGAGCTTGGTGATCGTCCTCCTCCTCCCCCTCTTCCTCCTCCTCTTCCAGGAAGTCCTCCTCAAGACTTGCATCGCACCCTCGACACACGATGTAGGCGGCCTGGATCCTCCTTTGTCCACCAGGAATGGACTGACAGTCACCCCAAAGCCTGGGCCAATGCCCCAGCAGTCCCTCGGGGTGCCCTACCTGTCCTAGGCGTTCCCCTGGCCTATCACCCCAAGTCCCATTAGCCTGAGGCGGCCTCCCCCACCTGCGAATGATGTCAGAGCCCATCAGAAGCTGAAGTCACCCTCCTGCCACCAGACCCTCCCTCTGCAGGGTGCCCAGGCCTCACTGTGCCAGAAATAGCTGCTTCTCTCACACTCTGACATGTTTATTTACAGCCCATTTGCTCCTGGACTAGGAGGTTCGGGGGAGGGGGGGCTGGGGACATCAAGAACAATCGAGCGGCTCAGGAAAGAGACCGCCCTGAACTGACACAGGTGAAGGATTCAGGGTACACAAGGCCCTAGAGCAACTGCAACGTGAGGCAAACCCATGTGCATTTCAACCTGTAGAATCTGCCATCGACAGGGCTAAGGGGGGGGGGGGGTGGGGATTCCTGCCTCGTGTGGCCCAGGTGTGACAAATGACTTTCCTCCACCCAGAGCGACCTGCGGGACAGTTGTCCAGCTGCTTCCCTGGCCCCTTCTGCACGAGTCCCCCAGGACTGAGGCTAGCTCCAGGCTTGATGTCTCCTGGGCTTTCATCTGCTTATAGCTCCGGGAAGAACTAATTCGTTGTTTGTTTTGCAAGTTGGTGACAAGTAATTTCCTCTCCTCCCAAGCCATATGGGTGGCCGCCCTAAGCAGGGCTGGAGGAGAGACAAATCACAGCCCGGGCTTCAGGACCTCCCACCTGAGTGCACACGGTGTTCTGGACGAGCCACAGGCAAGCTGGGAGCCCATCTCTGCTTTTGCTTCACTCCCTAGGGACCTGGAGTCCCTAATCCCACCCCCCCACCACCACCACAACCCCACAGTATGTGCACCCACTGGGCACCCTCTATGAAACACCAAAGAAGGAAACCTCGAAGCGGATCATTCAGGCAGCAGGGAGGGAAGCTTCGGAAGCTTTGAGGATATATTCCAGAAAGAGGCCTGAGATGCGAGCCTGGAGACTTGGGTCTCAGTGCCGGCTCGCTGCTGGTGGGCTGGAAGACTAAGGCTGTTCACCTTGTCCTCTTCAAGTTCTACTTCCTCAACTGTGAAATGATCAGCCCGGGGCAGAATTAAACCAAGGACCAGAACAAAATTGCTTCGTGGGAGGGGAAGGGGATTCCTTCTTCCACCACGGGCGGTGCGTGTTTGGGATCATCAGCAGGTGGGGGAAGGCGGACAGACAAGAGGCCATTTCTGTGTTCAGCACACATTGATCAAGCACCCACTCCCTGCCAGGTGCATTTCTGGGCGCCGGGGACAGAGCAGTGAACAAAACAGACAAAGACACCCCTCCCCCCCACCCCGCCGGCCCCCGGTTTGCGGAGCTCACGTTCTAGAGCAGGGTCACAGAGTTTTCTGTAAAGAGCCGGATTGAAGCTATTGGAAGCTTAACAGGCCACATGGTCTCTGTCACAACTACTCACTTCTGCTGTTGATCAGTGTAGACAGTACAAAAATGTGTGAGCATGGCCGTGTTGAAATAAAATATTCTTTACAAAAGCGGGTCGTGGGCCATATTTGGCCTACGTTCCATCTATTCCTGAGGCCTGTTCCAGGGGACCCACCCTGGAACATTAGCTCTTCTGTCTCTAATCATGGAGCCAGACACGGCCCAAAGAACAGAGCCTCAGCCCTGCGAGAGCTCGTGCCTTGAAAAACCAGCAGCTTCCAGCTGCGGGACCTGTGCTCCCTCCCCTCCCCTCCCTCCTCTCCTCCCTTCTCCAAGTTTCACAAAGGGGCTTGGGACCTCCTTATCCAACCCCCTATACACTCTCCCTTTGAGCCCAGGGATGTCCTTTCCCACAGTGGCTGCCGTGGAGAGAGGGAGGTAGAGGGAATACAGAAGACCCTCAGAGAGTGGGTCCCGAGTGGGAGGCCAGGCCAGGGTACGTAGGAAGCTCACAACAGGCCAAGGTGCTGGGAAATTACCTCCTCCAGCCTCTTCCCCTGTATTCCCTGACTCCACCCTCTCACCCTTGTCCAGCCTGGAGCTTCCTCTGCCTCTCTGTGGCCAAGTCTCACCTCCTACAGGATGCCCACCCAGGTTGAGTCTCTTGGATCAGGTCTTTCTTGTATCTCTCTGAATCAGCCGGCCCTCCACACACAGTGACATTTGTTTCCTGATTACATGAGTGCCCCACCTCGGCCCTTGTTCCCATGAGGGTGAGGGCAGTGTCCGTACCACCAACAATCAGCCAACACACAGAGCATGTGAGCAAATACAGCCAAGAGGACAGACATCTGCCTAGCTCATCACTCCAGATATGTGAGCAAAAAGTGCTTACTGTTATAACCACTGAGACTTCCTGGCCATTTGTTATATACAGAACTGTCACCACAATAGGTAGCTGATATATTTATGGTTACAAACTTGGACGCTGGAGTCCAATTCCCTGGGATCAGTTCTTGGCTTCACCAAATACTAGCCGTGTGGCTTGGAGCAAGTCACCTAGCCTCTCTGGCCCTCAGTCTTTTCATCTATAAGGGAAAGGTAATAATACAACTCACCTCATAAAGTGTTGAGAGAATTAAATGAGATAGGTCATGTCAAGTGCTTAGAATAGAGCCTGACACATGGCAGATGGTCAAGAAATACCAACTCGATACTGCCGTTCCAGAGCTGGACCAGAACCTGCAGGGATACATTTCCGGGCCATTCCCACTTCTGCACAGTCTGATAGAAAGGGACTCCCACCCCCTGCCGCTCCTGGCTCCACCAGAGTTACAGTGAGTTACTAAAGATTCTTTCCTCAGTGGCTGCCTCGAGCTCTTAATCTCTGCGGCTCAGGAGAAAAGCCTCCTGGAGAAGACGCCAGCCGAAGACGCTCCAGCACCTTGGACAGAGCCGATTGGTTGGGCTTCCTTCCACTGGCTCCTCCGCCTGGGAGCTTAAGGAAGGAGCAGGCTTTGCCTCGGAAACGCACACTTCGGTGGTGAGATCCCCGGCCGCGTGGACCCAGTGCCAAAAAATCTGCGTGAAGAGCAGAGAATTCGGCCAGCAGCGCAGCGTGGGGGAAGGCAAGCATGTGGACGTCAGGCAGGGCGGAGGACTCGCCTTCCAGCTGCCTGGTGGGCGCGGACATCGGCCTAGAAATAGTGATGAGGCAGCGTGGTAAAAGGGAGACTCAGCATCCCGAGGAAGCGGCCGCTGAGCGTGTGTGTGCGCGCGCGCGCGCGCGCGTGCGTGTGCATGTGCGCGCACGTGTGCGTGTGCGTGTGGGGTGGCGAGGAGCTCCGTTCAGGTCCGTGCCCTGCGCTGGATTTCCGTGCACGAGTCTGAGATGAGGCTCGCAGGAGGCACACAGGGACACACAGGGGAGAGAATCTGGGCCTGGCCGTGACACCGGCCCCACAGTCCCCGTCCGGAACCTGGAAGCCAGGCCTCACTCTCTCCGGGAGGGTTATACGGTGCTTGCCCAGTGTGTTACATCACCCGCCAGCGGGGCTGAGGGATCACTCCGTAATCACCCACATCGATATTTCTGCAGCGAAACGTCTGGACGGAAACACTAAGTGAGATAAATAAACACCATAAATAACCTCCCATCGGCTCAGGCTGGGTTTTGCCACCAAATCAGTTCGAGTCGGGTCCAGTCTGGCCACCAAATGGATCACCAAAAAAAAAAAAAAAAAAAAAAAAAAAAAAATTTTTTTTTGTTTTGAAAATCTCAATTGTCAGATCTTTTCCCATTTCTGGGTTGCAGGTAAGAGGTTGCGTTGTGGATTCGTGAGAACGAAGTAAGAATGAAGGCATGGTTTTCGGCGGCCCCTCCGTTGAGTCCATGTGTGAGGTCGTCCACCAGGAGGTCAGCCCGGCTCACAGCCTGGCCGGAATGTTCATCATGGCCCTAAATCATGGGCGTGGCCTCCTCCATTTGGTGGAGAAGGGGAAAGGCAAGGTTGTCAAGGTTATGGGAGCACCTAAGTCACCACACCTGGTAAGAGGAGGCAGGGGCATAAAAGAAGCAAGATGTACTCAGAGAATCATCTGGAATGACGTACTTAGGAAGCGAGTTCATTCAGTATGAACTAAATGGCTCATCAGCTGAATTTGCACCCTGTGGTCTGTTTCTGTTTGTATACAGAGTAAGAGAAAGACGAGGCCTTAAGGACACCTGACCCTTTTCCCAGGGGGCTTCCCTATCGTGATGTCCTCCTGGAAAGAGATGCCAGCAGACTGATCCCTCCTCTGGGCTCGCTCTGTCCATACCTTCTCTCCCCACTTCACAGCTGGAGAAACTGAGGCTCAGTGCACAGTGTCCTGTCTGAGGGCCTGTGTTGTCTTAGCGTGACAAAAATCGTGGCATTCGAATGCGCCACATACGATATTATGAGTAATGACACTTATGCATTAGTTGAGCACTTATTATATGCCAGGCCTGGTTCTGTGTGCTTTATGCGTATTATCTCATTTAATATAAGCTGTGGGGCTGGACTGGAAGCAAGTTTGCTAAAGGCGCTTTATAAATGCTTGGCTTCTAGCTGGTGGGTGTGAACGGGACGCTCTTGAAGCTGGAGTCAGATCAGAGATTAGACCCCAGGAGACAACGGGGCGGGGCGGGGAGAGGGGAGAGGACCGCCCCCTATTCAGAGGGAGGGAGGGCAGTGCAGGCTCCTGGCAATGTTAAGATAAATGAACAAGGAAAACAATCACTTTATTTAAATGAATTGAGGAATATTTGGTTTCACTCTGTAAGAAGAAGCAGTTAAAGGGGTTTTATTTTATTTTTGGCCCTAATAATATTACAATCTCCAGGCTGGTTATTATCTGTCACTTTCCAGAGAAGATTGAAAAGAAAATAGTTTTATCCCAGGCAATTGCAAACCGTTCCGTTTGATGAGTTGTTGTTCCCACTTAGAAATTACATGCGCTGGTGTCGGGTGACCTGGCCCGGCTGGGTGGCTTTGCTTAACTGGCTACAGAAGAGAGGGAGGGTGAGGACGGTCTCCTGCCTTTTCCTTTTTGACAGGAGTCCCCAAATTGCAGTGTGTGTGAGAGTCCCGGGGATGGGGGATGGGCAGGCAGGGAAAGACAACGCAGCCCCCGGTGGGACCTGGGAATCTGCACTTTTTCATGGGGGCTCTGGGGGCTGTGGCTCTGGGCCCTACTTAAGCCTGCCTGGCTGGGACTGGGTACGGCTCTGAGAGACGCCTAGAAGATGAAGATTTGGAAGCTGCCAGAGCAGGAAACGGGGCTCAGAGATAATCTGATACATTCACATCACGGGTAGAAACCAGAGCTCCACGGTCCCATAGCAAGTAAGAGGCTGAACGGGGCCAGAACTCGGATGCTCAGGGCCACAATGGTTCCACGACACCATGATGCCTAGACGGGAAGCAGGGGGACTGCAAGAACCCCAAAGCCTTCCTTCTCTTTCCTCAGGTTTCTCTCAGCAGGAGAGTCACAAGTGAGGACAAGAACCCAGTTGGGAAAGCGCAGCCTATCCTGGGCATCAGATCAGGGCCATTCCCGAAGTGGGTTCTCAGCAGCGTCCCGCAGAGGATGCCGGTATTGGGTTCTCTGTACTGTCTACCCCCCTCCTCAGTCCACACCTCTGCTGGTGTCTCGAGGGTGCTGAGCCCTCCCTTTGATGTCTTCGAGATGCAGAGGGCAGGGAGGGGGAAAGGAGGGCTGTGGGCTGACCTGGGATGGGAGGGGAGGGGGCTGATTAGTCCCCTTGCCGCATCACTCGCTGTGTGGTTACAGCTGCCAACCGTCGCTCCGGATACAGACCCGCCACCAGAGCCCCCCGCCCCGGAAAGCACAACAGGTCACGAGGCCAGGTTTCTGCCAGAGCTCTCCTGAGATGGAATGGACTTGGCTCTCAGCCAAAAAGAAGACCCTCCCTCAACACACGATTTGGCCCTCAAGGCGGTGAGGCACGTCAGTGCTCCGATGGGACTTGCACTGGTTTCTGGCCCCCAACCCGCTCTAGGATCCAAAGCTCGCGCACGTCCAATCGGGAACCATGCTGCTACAGACCCAGCAAACAAACTGTGCACCTACTATGTGCCAGACACGCATGCTAGACTGACCCCATGAAGTCCCCATAGTGACACTGACACTGGAATTACCAGCCCCACTTTCTGGAGGAGGCACTAAAGGGATTACAGACCTGGCTTGAGTCCTGCTGACTTCAGAGAGCCAAGCTTCAGACCCGAGCCCTCTGACTTGGTACAGGTGCCCACCCACTCCACACCCACGGCCACGTGCCCAATCTGCCGCCCCCGTTCACCACCCTCTGCCCGGCCCGGGTCTTCGGCTGCCCAAATAATAGAGTGTCCCCACCCCAGAAGCTGTCCTCAGTAATGGCAGACAGGTGCCCAGAGCCCCCCTCCCCCCGACCCTGGCTGGGGAAGGGCCACGCTCTGTGCAGCGTCAGCATCACCTGAGAGGTGGTTAGAAGTGTGAACTTGGCGCCCCGGCCCGGACCTAGACAACTGGCATCTCTGGGGGGGGGGGGGGGCTCCAGACGTTTCCTTTAAAAACCCTGTCAGGGGATCCTGGCGCACACCTAAGTTGTAGCAGGTCCTGCCCTACAGCGTCTCCGGAAGCCCCTTGGGGTTGGAGGCGGGTGTCGAGCCTCGGTCCCCAGCTGCTCGATAGCACCCTCCTTACCGGCCGGCCTCCCTTCCCCGTGTCACGTCCCCACTCTCCGAAAACGCTTCCTGGGTCACCTCCGGAATAGAGGAGTCAGAGTCAAATCTTTGTGCTGAAGAAGGAGCGCAGCGGTTCAGGCTCGTGAGGACAGACTTGATCCCCAGCTCCTTCTATGGCATCTTAGAGGCAAAGGTGAGGAGAGGCCTTCTGGGTGCTGGGGTGGAGGGTGAGTTCTGAGAAGTGCCAGGTCCTCCTGTTCTGGCCCCAAATACCCGGGCCCAAGACCCCCGATGGACGTTTCTTCTCTCCCTTCTCCTCCTTCATGTCTGACATTTATGGGGCGTTTCTTCTGGGCCATTCTGACACGTATCATCTCATTTAACTGCGACAACAATTCTCTGGAGTAGGCGCTGGGATTAGCCACCTGATAGGAAGGGACTGAGGCAAAGTGAGGTTGGCTGGCCTAGGGTCCCCCCGCCGGGAACTCGAGACAGTCTGACCTCGTATTCGAATCGGCACGAGGAAGCGATGATTCGACAGGAAGTTGCCTCTGGCTGCTTCTGGCCTGAAGGCAAAGGGATGGCCCCCAATCTTTTCACCTTGGCCCCATATACTCACCCTTCACCCTCCACACATTCCCTCACGCAGGTGACCTCAGTGAGCATCGCGTGGTCAAAGCCCACGCTAGCCGAGACCAGCCCGTGTATGCGAGTTCCAAGCATGAGGCAGAGCCCCCTCCAGCGTCCCTGGGCCTCTTGGTTCGTGACAGGCCTTAGGTCCCAGGACCAGCCACTGGCCCTTCCCTTGACACGGATAGGGAGTCACTTGGGAAAGCACATTGGACTTTTATTTCCTGGGACCACTTCAGCATCCCTCCTTCCCACCCCTTCCCTGATTCTTCCCTCACCCCCTCTGTATTCCTCCAGCCCAGAGAGGAAACGGAACTAACATTTGCTAAGAACATTCCAAATGCCAAGCACCATACTAGAAGCTTCTTTTAAACCCACCCCAAAGTGATAAGGGGGCAGCTATTATATCTATTGGAGAAGGGAGGATACGGAGGCTCAAAGATGAAGAGATCTGACCAAGGCCATACGTGTGGCATGTGACAGAGCTGGACCCTGGACCCAGGTTTGTCTGTCACCAGAGTGTGTGCATTGCCCAGAGCGCCATCATTCCCTGCCACGCGTGCACTCAAATTCCTTCCCATGCTACCCCTCCGCTTGAGGGCTTGAGCCCGCCCTTTCCTACACGTGCTGGGGCCTTGTCTCTTAATCCCTTCCCACCTTCACCACCAAACTCTCCCATCCATGGCTCCTTCTCCCCAGCCCGCGGGGATGGCTTCCCTGTCCTGAACACACACACACACCCCCTTGAACCCTGACTCTCTGTTCTTCCTATTCTTTAACATGAAATGTCAAAAGAGAAGACCCTATCCAGCAGCACGGGGGAAGCTAGAAGGTTCTGGGAAGATGAAGACACAGTGAAGACAGCTCATGGGTGAGTCTCCACCAGGAGCTTCATGGCACCGAGCCCATTGGCCTTTCTCAGACCACCTCTTTGTCCCCTAAAGTTAACACAGATGATTTCATTAATGAAAAGCTTCTCTTTTGTGTCGTGGTCTTGGGGGCTCCTGGGAGATGGTGAAATACCAGCTTGTATCGAACACCCACTGGATGTCATGAACTTTGCCAGATACTTTCTCTCTAATCCTGACCGTTGTAAGGTAGGTATGGATCTTCTCATCTCACAGATGAAGAGACCGAGGCTCAGAGCGGTCCCCTTCACCATCCCGGGGATGCCCAAAAGGAGAATCAAGAATGCAAACTCAAGCTAGCCTGGCCCCACAGTGCCTGGTCTTTGCAATAAGCCACATTTTCTCTCATAAGCTTGGCCTCAGCAGTGCATCCCGGCCTCCAGGGGATCTGGCAGATACCCAACTCCGGGGCGATCTTTTCCATTTTGATGTTTTATTTATTCATCCTGAGACTCAGCAGCCAGACCCATTTCCTTTCTTTCAACACTTATTAGTGTTTTACCTGCTTTCAAAAGGACCCCACCAGAGGCTGCAGGGAGAAGGAGGGAGAAAGGGGCTCTGCCAGGCTCCATGCCTGGCTCTGTACACCATGGAACTCAGATGAACACTTAGGTTCGGGCACTCTGTGGGATTTCGTTGCAGAAAGCTTCTCCGGATTCATGAGAAGGGGAGAGACGGGGACGACTGAGCCTTTAGTAGGTGCCAAGCACTGAACCAGAAACCTGATATCAGTATATACCCAGTCCTCACAAAATCACATGGAAAGACGTATCTCCCTACTTTATAGATGGGGAAACTGAGGCTCAGCGAGGTGGAACAAACTGCCTGAGCTCACACAGCAGCAAACGTGATGGCCAGGACTCGAATGCAGGTCTGAGCTCTTCCTGCAGAACACGCTCCATACCAGCGGCTTCACTTCACACGTGGGGAAACTGAGGCTCGGACACGCCCAAGCTCAAACTGTGACAAAGATCAAGGCTAGGTTTCCTAGCTGCCAGTCTTGTGCTCTTTCTGCCATCCTTTCTGCCTCTGCCCAAGGCACCACAGGCCAAGATCTGGAACCCCAAAGACCACAGGGTCCACCTGGCCCTTCAGGGTCATTAAATCCCTTCTCCCGCCTCTGGCACATTCTCCTCCTTAATCAGCCAGCCTTGAAAGAGAAAGGGAACAATGAGTGTGGTGGAGAGAAATCCTTTCAATACCCAAACATCCCCTAGAAAGGATTTTGCAGAGAGCAAAGCCCAATGCAAGGAAAGAAGCTCCCTCCCCCTCCATCCCTTCTGTCTTTGCTTCTGTATCTTTGGCGAATGTGTTACCTTAGGAAGCTGGCAGGTTCAAGGCAAGTCAAGGAGCGTGGCTGTTCTGGGGAGACTGGAAACCACCAACTGAGCTGCTGCCTCCCTACACAAAAGGTCCCTGGGTTTTGCAGGAGAGCCAGATGTGCTGATTTACAAGTTGTACAAATACAACTCAGCAGTCTACAGCCCCAGTTCAATGAAGAGTGTCATTCACTTGTGAGTGAGTGGGAGACTGCCTCTCAAAACGAACAGGTGAAGGGTTCATGGGGAGGGTCCAGAGGGCTCCTGTGCCCTCTGTTCTGGGACTGGGCAAAGAGATAACAGGGGCTTTCCTCTCAGCTCTTCTCCCCTCCGCTTGGCCTGCCTGAATCTCCAAGGGCTTTAGTTTGCAGACTGACACACAGTAGGCCCTCGATAAAAGGCTCACTGGCCCGTAGGCTCAGTGCCTCTGCCGCAGAGCAGGAAGTGAGTGTTTGTTGATTGGAATTGAGCTCCATGAATTAGGCATCGTGAAAACTGAGATCGGGTTCTCTATTTCTCCTCCATCCCCACCTCAACATAGGTCTCTCAACGTAGTCTAGGAGTCTAGACTGTCACTTGGGAAAGATGCTTGTCCTGGGTGCCTATAGTGTCTCCTGGGGGAAAAATTAGATGTCCTTTATATAGATAAAGTGTAATGTGTGGCCATTCCCAGCAGCTTTCATGTGCATTCTCTCCTCTAACACTGTTAGGAAGTCTTTCCTAAGGTCTAACTTCCATCCTGTTTAGTTAGGATCTATGTATTCCAGGAAATGTAGGCTAGTGCACCCAAAACTGGGATGGCAACTATTGGTCCAAAGGAATGTGGAGATTAAAATAAAGTGTGCCTTCTTTTTTAAAAAAAAAAAATAACTTCCTCTACTATTAGCAGCTGTTCAGAGTAAAGTGTATAATTTGCTTGACTGCCCCGGCCCATCGGCTTATCACTGAGGGCCTGGCAACTCCAAGAGGGGAGGATTATGCAAATAGAAATCAGCTTTCAAGAAAGTGGGCTAATCCAATATTACAAAGAGGGCTGAGTTGAGAGGAAAAGGGGAGGCAACTGAGATGGGTGAGTTACAGAGATAGCAAACTGGTTCCTGGCAGGGTGTGGGGCCAACAGGCTGATGGGAGAGAGGGCCCTTACTGGCCTCTGAGCTAGGGGTGTAGGAAAGGGGACCTGGTCTCCATTTCCCCGATACTCAGAGAAGGAGATGGGGCTTAAGCTAGTGGATGGAGATGCTCTTTATTAAATT
The DNA here is from genome assembly GCF_023721935.1 of Panthera uncia. Classification (NCBI taxonomy): domain Eukaryota; kingdom Metazoa; phylum Chordata; class Mammalia; order Carnivora; family Felidae; genus Panthera; species Panthera uncia. The sequence goes on from NW_026057585.1 coordinate 91,677,693, forward strand.
ATTTGTTGCTGGGATGGTCCCTTCTCCCAAGTCTGGCTGAATGCCAAGAATTAGGTGTGGTATCAGGAGGCCTGAAGCTTTCCCACTGAGCTTACTGCATAAAGGTGACCCAAATTCACCAGTGGAGCAGACTGAGAATTCAGAAGGTCAGACCAAGGCCTTTCCCTCCCCCGTGGGAAATATCCGGGAGCACAGGATACCTCCAAGGTGATGTCTGAGGAAGGCCACTCCTCAATGAAACATGGGAGCCGGCAGCACCGTGGACAGCTCCCAGCAATGCCTTTAAGAGCCTGGCTCCCATGGTGACCTGGGACCCTGACTTAGGGATCAGCCTTTAGGCTTTCCTTTGGGAAACTGGAAGCCTATTGTACCCCAACCCCTTGTGGCTTCAGCGGTGGAGGCAGACAACTAAACAGGCAATTCAGATTCGCTTTGATAAGTGCGATGACTTAGAGGAAGTGGAGGGGATCGTGGAAATGCAGAACTGAACATCTAACCCAGATTTGGGAGGGGAGGAGAGACTGCCAAACTAAAGGATGAGTCAGAATAACCCTAGTAAGAGACAAGAGTGAATATGTTCCAGAGAGAGGAACAGCACGGGCAAAGGCCCAGAGGCAAGGGAGGCAATGGCTTATTGAAAGAAGCTCCCTAGGACTGGAGGTCAGGTGGGAGGGTCTGGTGGGGCTGGTGGAAGATGAGGTGGGGAGGTGGGCGGGGGACAGACTCCGTAGGGCTCTCTGTGGCCTGGAACAGAGCTGGACTCCATCCTGAGGCCAACAGCAGGCTGCTTCAGGGCTTTAGGCGACGAAATGACATGCTTAGATCTGCATCTTGAAAGTTCTCTCTAGCTGCATGGATTGGGGCCAGGCAAGCCCACACCACTGGGCATGTCAGGAAGTGACAATCATTCTGACCAGGGTGATGGTGGAGTGGGCTAGCGGGTGGGGCCTCAGGATGGAGGGCAGCAGGCACACTGGAGAGAGATTTAAGAATTGGAATCGGCAAGGTGTAGACGGTGTGGAGAGTGAGGAGGAGGGGGCTTAAGGATAAGTGTCAGTGTGTGTGAGCGTGAATAAGAAGAGAGAGTCAGAAAAGGGAAACGGGGTGGAATCAAGAGGGAGGTACAGAGAAAGAGAGGTGGAGTGACTTAGAACAGAGATGGACAGGGAAATGAGAGTGAGGAGCACAGGGAAAGGGGAGGGTCAGGAGAGAGTGTGGGGCATGACAGCACCATCAGGATTAGGGATTCGAGTCTTTATTCCGTCACCCGTGTACCCCGCCACGGCGTCTGTCCATAATCACAGCCTCGCAGCAGGACCGCACAGAAATGTGGGCAATGTTGGGTCTGACAAAAGCTACTCTGCTTGGATGCACAAGGGAACCCCCATAAGCCCAGCAGGAGCACCACTCTGGGTGGGCAAGGAGCAGGTGGCCAGGGGACCAAGAGTGGGGTTTGGCTCTTGATTGCTCAGCCCCCTCCTCCAAGCCTTAGTTTTTCACTCTGTAACCTGAGTGTTGGGACAGTTCGACCATTCTCTACAGCAGAAAGGGCTAGAGACTGAAAGACCAGTCTGAGCAGATCCAAGCTTGTCATTTGTCCTGGAGTCAGTATATTATACTTTGTGGATTCAGAACATCTATCCCTTGACAAAGCCTAAAGGCAGATGGGCTCTGAACTAACTTCTCCGTTTTCTAGAAAGTCCTGGTCTACAGTGCCAAGGGCCCAGCGTGAGGAAGACAAAGTCCCTGGCTCTAAATATGTGCTGGATAGATGGGTGAGTGGATGGATGGATGGGTGGGTAGATGGGTGGGTGGATGGATGGATGGAACAATGGATGGATGGATGGACAGACAGATGGATGAGGTGAATGGACGGTCAAACACCTGAATGATCACTGTAGTCTTATGGGCTCTAGGCATGGACAAAGTCCCTTTGGAAGATTGCAAAAGTGTGACAGAGCCACTGGCCTTAGGCACCTATGTCCAGGAGTAGTGTAGGCATCTGTCTATTTGGTGGTTGATGACAAATTCCAAGGCCATCAGCTACAACCATGTGACACACACTCCTTTGGGAGTAACACAGTTTTCAAAGGCACCTGTTAGAACAGCAGGGAACTAGACAGCTGGTAAGAGGCGCTGGGGCCCAGGCCAGGTCAGTTTAGGTGGTAGATCCAGATCTGGTGAATGGGTGGATGGAGAAATAAATGGGTGGATAGAGGTCCTTGGGAGGCTCAGAAAGAGGGACATGAAGACCTGTGAGCTTCAGATAAACATAAACTCTACCAGCTTCATGAATCCCATACTCGTGACCCCAACACATTTCTCTCCCACTTCTTAGCTGAGGCATTAAAAGCAGAAACACAGGTCATCTGCCTGGATCTAGTCCAGGTTCCAGTACCTACCAGAAGCATGAACTGGGCTGACGTACCTATGCCTCAGTTTCTATATCGACAAAATGGTGACAATAACAGACCTCACGTCACCAAGTTGTTGCCGAGATTAGAGATTGTTTATGAAGTGCACAGCACAGCTCCTGGGACATAGAAAGGGTCCCCTGCTGTCATCAATTAGCCCCTTAACCCTGCCTTTCCCCCTGCAGGGCCTCTCTCCATTTTGCCCTAACTGTTCCTACCCTTCAAAGCCCAGTTTAAAGCCTGCATCTTTCAGGACACCCTCCTTGACCAACCTCACTCCACTGTGTCATATCTCTCCACTGCTCTGCGAGCTCCTGAGGGCAGGGGAACAGTCAAGGGGTCCTTCGGCCTCTCCGTAGAGTGTTCAGTGGGAAGCACCCAGTAACTATAGATACCTGTCCTGTCCAGGGGAGCTGAGATGACGGCCCCAGATCCTTCGGTGTCCGCACCTCCCCCGTGACTTCTCTTCAAACATAAAATGCTAGTAATAAAGTCATGTTGAACTGGCCTGTACCTTTAATTGGTGCTTTGGCAAAGGACGGATTTCCTGCTAAGCATTAAGAGGCTTTAAAGTTCTCCTTATTGAACTACCTCTGAGAGCCCATGCTGGATCCCAGGGACTGGCAGGATCCAGCCTGGAGGTTCCCTGGTCAGGGCCAAGGAGAGATGAAGCGGTCCCTGGACCTGCCACAAGGCTCCTATACCTTCTAAATTTGATCCAAGGCAAACAACAGAAGTCTATAAGGATGTTTGCCCGCCAGAAAATAGTGCAGCCCCTCAGACGACTCGGGACGGTTCGGGTTCGCTGTGGTCCCTCCGATCTCCAGACACGGTGGCAGGGATACTCAGCTGCAAGGCCCCATGGACCCTGTACAGTGGATGAAGATGCCAGGAAAGTCTGTCTACTTCTCGGGGAAGGAGAAAGCGTTCACCATGGCAGAGCGGGCCCCTAAACTTGTCCTGATCCCAGAGGAGCTTTGACAAGATGCTACAGAGTCGGCACCCAGGGTCGTGGGTATGAGGGGTTGGGGCAGAAGCTCTCAGTGATTATTCCCATCGATTGAGCACCTACCTCCCGGGTGCCAAGCTCTGAGCTTAGGCCTTTTAACCTACACGATCTCATTAGCCCCCTTCCCTATCAAAGGTTAAGTAGCCAGCTGAAGACACAATGGTGAGAAGGTGGCACAGGGTAGATTCGAACCTGTGGCCTCACACCCCACACGCTGTTTCTCAGGAGCATGGAGACAGGGAGGAGAGAAGCAGCAGGCCTGGGTGAGCAAGCCCCAGCCGCCCCCTCCCCCTCCCCCTCCCCCCCTCCACTCTTAAACTTGCCGAGGAAGAAAAAAATGCAGATGTCACGTGATTGCATAGAGAGGCACGTGGAGTGTGCAGACCCGGGCTCTGGCTCCAACCCCTGGCCTCTGCTTAGCTAGTAACCTCCTCCACATCTGGGGCAAGTCCACAGACTCCTCTGGGCCCCTCTTCCCACCTGACAAGCGCGGAGGGCGGGCTTGGACCACTCTAAGAGCCATGCCAAGGCTAAGGCTCCGGGTCTTAAGACCAGGTCTTTTAAAAGCGTCGGTCAGAGAGTGCCTCAACCTATGGACCTTTGGAATCAGAGAAAAGGCCACTTGGGGGAATCGGACTCCATCCCGAGAAGGAACATTTACATGTTTTCACTGTAAGGGATTATAGTAAGAGCGATCGCTCAGTGGGAGCCTACGGGTCGAGCATAGTGCCAGGTATTGTAAGAGTGTTACAGTTTGTTCACTTCTCTGCATCCCTGTCACCATCGTCCCTGTCCAGGCCACCACCTTTCCTCCCCTGGGAGGCTGTGAGACCCTCCCGACCCTTCTCTCTACTGGCACGTGTCCTGAGCAGAGACAGTGGGGGACGATCGCCAAATCCCATAGTGCTCTCCTCTTCCTGCACAGCCAGTAAGGCTACCTTTTCTAGCCTCTCTTGCAGCAGCAGCCGTGTGGCTGGGTGCCAGCCAGTGGAATGAGAGCAGACAAGACCTAAGCCACTCCCAGACCGGCCCATAAGAGCAACTGCACGACTCTATTGCCCGTGTGCCCCCTTTTGGTGGTCACATGCATGACGAGAGGGTAGGACCATGATATGAAATGAGCCTGGATCCCTGAGTCATCTCGCGGAGAAGAGCTGCCCTGGACAGCCACAACTCACATCCACATCCACATTTGCTGCATCTAGCCACAGAGCCTGGGGGGTTATTCTGTTAATGCACCATAACCAAGGCTGTCCGGCCGCATACACTCTCCTCTAGCCCAGTTTCTGTGCAATAGCCAGAGGGTTCTTTTCAAAACATAATTTGGGATTCTTTTCAAAACATGTTGCTCCCCGGGGCGCCTGGGTGGCTCAGTCGGTTGAGCATCAAACTTCACTCAGGTCACGATCTCACGGTTCATGGGTTCGAGCCCCGCGTCGGGCTCTGTGCTGACAGCTCGGAGCCTGGAGCCTGCTTCGGATTCTGGGTCTCCCTCTCTCTGTCTGCCCCTCCCCAGCTTGCGTGTGCGCACTCTCTCTCAAAAATAAAATAAACATGAAAAAAAACCAAACACGTTCCCCTACTTGAAAGTCTCCACCAAGTCCCACATTATACTATGAAGAAAATCTACACAGTCCTGGAAGGAACCTAAGCGTCCATTTATAAACAAATAAAGAAAATGTGGTGTGTGTGTGTGTGTGTGTGTGTGTACAATGGAAAATTACTCAGCCACAGAAAAGAATGAGATCTTGCCGTCTGCAACAACACGGATGGACCTAGAAGGTATAAGGCTAAGTGAGAGAAGTCAGACAGAGAAAGACAAATACCATATGATTTCGCTCACATGGGGAATCTAAAGAAACAAAACACATAGGCAAGTAAAGCAAAACAGAAACAGACTCAAACTCAGAGGAACAAACAGGTGCTTGTCAAAAGAGAGGGGTGTGGGGGGACGGGTGAAACAGGTGAAGGGGAATAAGAGGTACAAGCTTCCGGTTATAAAATAAGTAAATCTCCAGAGATGAAAAGTACAGCACAGGGAATGTAGTCAGTCACACTGTAATAACTTTATAAGGTGATGGGGGTAACTACTGAGCATCTTGTAACGTATAGAGTGTCAAATCACTCTGCTATATACCTGAAACTAACATAATATTGTACATCAACTATACTTCAATTAAAACGAAATTTAGGGGGTGCCTGGGTGGCTCAGTCGGTGAAGTGTCCGACTCTTGATTTCAGCTCAGGTCATGATTTCACCGTTCGAGGGTTCGAGCCCCGCGTCATGCTCCTTGCTGACAGCGTGGAGCCTGCTTGGGACTCTCTCTCTCTCCTCTCTCTCTGCCCTTCCCCTGCTCACACTCTCTCTCTCAAAGAAAATAATTTAAAAAAAAATTTTTTTTAATCTACAAAGCCCTGTGTAAGATATTGCTGCCTCCTCTCTGACTCGTGTTCTCTTTTCCCTCTGCCCTCCATGTCCCAGGCACATGTCTGATCTCGGGACAGTGCACCTGAGCTCATCCCCTCCGTACGTGTCCTCCCTGCCTCTCTTAGATCTTTGCATGGCTCCAATGTCACTTCCTAAAAGGCACCTTTTCAGACTATCCAATCTAAGAAGCCGTGGTTACTTTCTGTCACATCATCCGAAATTACCTACACCATACTTATCACCGTCTGATATTTTCTTGCTAATTGATGAATTAATGGTCTGTCTCCCCACCCCACCCCTCCTAGAGCAGGGATATCATTTGTCTTATTCACCATTATATTCCAGTCCCTGGCATAGCTCCTGGCACCCAGTAGACACTTTGTAAGTGTTTGTGGACTGGGAACATTAATTTTTATAGCTCTGTGAGATGGGAGTTACTATTCCCGCATAGCCCAGGAGGAAACTGAGGCCCAGAGAGGTTAACACCAGTAAACGGCAGAGCTCAGATTTCAACCTGGCTCTAACTCCACGGACATCCTCTTTCTACACCATAACTGTTGCTTCTTTCGAAGGTATTTTAATTACGTGGAGTTTATGACCCAACACAAAGAAGGGTGTCTACTCTGTCTTCCATAACTTCTCTTTATTAAGTCCTTGCCCTCATGGGCTCCCGGTCTGATGGGGGAGACAGGGTCCTTTTCTCCCGAAAGAACACACAGTCTGAGGCTGAAGGCAGCGTCCCAGCTCCTGAATGAATCATCAGAGCATTTACAAAGCAACATGTCGGTGAGAGTAAATGGACAGATGGACAGAGCACGTGCGAATTTACAGGGCACCTAAAAAGTCTCATCCGTACAGACTGAACCGAGAGAGAGCAGGAAAAGGAGACATGGAGGGAAACAGCCAGAGGGACAGAGAAACGGTGACAGAGAGAGACAGAGACAGAGAGCGCTGTGAGCACTGGGGTGTCCCCTCCCCCCCCCGTGAGGGCAGAGCAGACCGTGTCCTGGGCGAGCCTGCAGAGGATCACACGTTGCCGAGGCCACCCTGGCAACAGAAGTGAGTCTCCAGACACAAAGGGAAGGTGGTCGGGAGCCGGGGTCCGGCGGTAGGCTCTGACCGTCACCAACGCATGCGCCCGCGGGTTTCCATCACGGCACCGGCTGCCCCAGCCCCTCCTCTGTTGCCCAGTGTGGGGAAGGGGAGGCAAAATCTACGATGAGGACACATGATGGCAGGTTTTACTTTTGTAAGGCTGGAACTTCTTCTCTTGCCACGTGGCTCTGGGCCCATTCCCCGGTGTCAGCCAGAGAGATTTAGGGGCGCAGGGAGGGGAGAGATGGGCCCGGGCTTTGGAGTGGCGATCGAGCTCTGCCGGCCAAGCCCTCTGAGCTCAGAGAGGCTGCCCGGGACACCCACATGCGGCTCCCCCTGCCCGGACCACCTTTCCATCCCCCTCACCGTCTCTGTCTGGCGAATCGTCGCTCACCTGGATTACTGCACCAGCCTCCAACCTGGGGCCCTCACCTGCCCCGGGCGCCCCAGCCTCCCCCAACCCTCATTCACTGACCTCAGAGCAGACGGCATTCAAATAGGGTGGCGGGGATGCCCCTTTGCCCCTGGGGTTAAGTTCAAGCATCTTAAATAGATACAAACTGACCCAGGCCCCACTGACCCCTCCAGCTGCATTCTGCTTCTTCCCGTCTCCCTGGCTGGCTCCACCCCAGACGGCCCGCTTTTTTCCAGGAGTGCCACGCTTCTGCACCTCAGGCTTTTGGCTAAGTTCTCCTCCTTCTTCATACCTTAGCTTATGCTTCCCTCCTCCAGGAAGCCAGCCTGACCACTCGAGTCTGGGCTGGGGTTGGCGGGGGAGGGAGGGGTCCATGCTACGTCCCTATCATTTGACAAGAGATTCTGGTCCATGCCTTCTCCATCTCCCAACAGGGTGTCAGCTCCTCGGGAGCAGAGAGAACCTGTCTGCCTTGTTTGGGATCCTATTCTTAGCATCTGGCACCTCGTGGGCACCCAGAAATATTTGTCAAGTAAGTGAGTGACTTGGGGGTGTTGAATAGTGAATGATTTTTGTCCGGAGGACCTTGCATGGGACAACGTACCAGGTGGCATCATCGGACCTTGTCTTACCAACACCCCTGTCCCAGGGACCATGGCAGGCAAAAGTGAACACCCTAAATGAATTCTCAAGGCCCCACGGGGGAGGCTGTCTGTCTGCTTCGGTAGCATTTGCTCAGCCCCCTTACCCTCTGACCTTCTAGAAAGCCACAACAGCAAGCCGCCCTGTTCTAATGGAAATTCCCATCACCGCTTTTCTCTAAAGGCAATCTATAAATCACGCTGCAGAACGGTACCAGCCCCGCAGAAGTCAGCCTCTGAGCGTCTGCCAAACCCTCCCCCGCGTCCACGTCCTGCAAAGTTTGGAGATGTACAGAACGGTTTATCCCAGAGCCTGAGATGAGCTGCAGCGTCGCCTTCAAAGTCAAGTTAGCCGGCATCGGCGGGACCCCAGTGCGCGCAAGGCCCCGCGTGGGGAGCACGGAAGGGACTGAGCGAGGGAGGAAACGCCAGCTCAGCTTGCGGGAACCCCGTAACCCCAGGGAGCTGGCTGCCTCCCCTTTGGGCGGTGTCATGTGGGCATCTCTCTCCAGGGCTGGGGAGCGAGCCTCCCTGCGGTGCGGGCACTTCTATTCTTGGGCTTTTCCATCTGAGGGTTTACTTCTCCCGGCTCCTGACTCTTATCTGCCTGGGCGGGCAGCGTGTGGGGAGGTCCCAGCACCTGAAGTACTTACTAAAGAGGAGTGTGGACGCCGAAGCCGAGACGCCAGGGGCCGATCCCACTTCTGTCACCTACCAGCTGCGTAGTCTCGAGCAAGTGTTTGCTCCTGAGCCTCAGTCCCCCTTCTAGAAAGCCGGGCAAGGGCGGTGCCTACCCCCAGGGCTGTTAGGAGGACTGAATGAGCCAACATGTGTGAGGCGCTGAGCATCTGGCCTAGAGTCAGTGGCCTGTAGGAAATATTAGCTTCTCTTTCTCTTTCTATTGGCCACACACTTCAGCAAACGCTCACCGGAAACATGTCATTTTTTTGCCCCATAACACCCCACAGGGGGGCTATTCTTTCCCTCATTTTCCAGGAGGGGCCGGTGACCTGCCACCAGCCACGTAGGCTGGCTCCCGGCTGACAGTTCGCGGGCCGGAGCCCGGGAGCAGCCGCGTGAACTCCCTCCCTCCTTCCCGTCATCTCCCGGGACCCACCTCCACCAGGCGGTCTGGAAGCTCGCTCTCAAAGGCGATGCCCTCTTTCGCTGCCACCGCACTCAGGATGACAAAGACAGGCAGTGGGTGGGGCTGCGGCAGTGGGTGCCAGGCGGGGTTTCGATGAGGAGAAAGGCACAGGCTGGAGCGCCAATCTCACGTCTCCCAAAGCCTGACAGAGCTGGCTCCAGAGTCAGAAGGACTTGGGGTCGAGGCCCAGCCCTGCCACTTTGGGGAACTCACATCACACATTTGAACCTCAGTTTCCCTCTCTGTACAATGGAGCCGCTCACAGCTTCTGCTTCGGGTGGCACACAGACAGCTCTCAGCTTAGGGCCCAGCACGGCGTGAATAACCAAGGAGTTTCTTGAGGGGGGACTCAAGGAGGGGGGACTCAAGGAGGGGGGACTCAAGGAGGGGGGACTCCTCCTTGAGTCCCAAGGAGTTTCCAAAGCCAGCCTCGGCAGCTGATGGATTTGCTAGAATCTTCTGAGAGCCCGGGGTGGGGGTTGGGGACTGAGCCCAAGGGCTGCCTGGGACGCCAGGAGGCTCTCAAGCTTGTGGCTTGTGTGGGCAGGACAGCTCTTCGGTGCCACGTGGGAGACAGGCTGTCACAAACCCACACAGAGGTTTGGTGTGAATTAATGTAAGTGTCCAGAGCATGGGGCTCGCTGATTAGGGCCCATGCTGAGTCGGCCCTTTTGCCTTCTCAGTGGGGCAATGGGTGGGGCCAAGTCCACGGCGTCCACAGCATGACGTCCGGGGTGGGGGGTGGGGGGTCAGACTGCAGAGGGTGAGTCTGAGGGCAGGACCAGGGCTCTGCATGGATGAAGGGGTTGTCCGGTGGAGGTGAGGGGAGATTTCGAGGTACGTGCTCCTGGGGATGTGAGATGCGGGGAAGCGGGAAGGGGGCCATCTGTGCAAGACGAGATGGGGTAATTAGCTTAGAAACAAGAGCAAGAAGACAGCAGGCAGGAAGTGTGAGGCCTGGGGCCACAAGAGGCCAGCCGGGCTGGCACTGCAGCCCGCTGGGGACCGAGATGCCAACAGTCTCTTAGAGACATGAATTCAGGAGCAGGGGGCGGCGGGGGAGGGGGGATGGCGCGGAGCATGGTCCACAGGCGCAGGGGGAAAGCCTGGGACCAAGGCACGCTGCGGCTCCAACTCACGCCCCTCCTGGCCGGGAGTAAAAACTAGAACTGAGACCCTGTAGTTTTTTATTCCAGGCCAGTCCCAGATCCAACGGTAAAAAGAGGGACAGCAGGCTGGCCCGTTCAAGGCCAGGTGTTAGTGTAAGGGCACTTGTCTTCACTTTATCTGCGAGAAATGACCAGTGCGTTTCACAGGTCTGGCTGCCCCTTGGGGGTCAAGGTTAATTACTCCTGCCCCCACGAAACGGGAGAGTCATCAGTCAGGAGGCAGCCTGGCCTGAGGGTTAATGGGGTTTGAATCCCGATCACAACCGAAGGGGCTTTGGGACCTGGAGGGATTTCTTCCCTTCCTCGGGTCTCTGTTCTCAACATGTCAGTGGAGAATGTACCCTGACCCTCTCATCCTGCCAAACAGTGACAAGAGTCATGGAGGCATCGAGGGGACGGAGACTAGTTCGGTGCGCTGCACACAGTAGGCACTTAACACGTACCTGTTCACTGATGAATGCAGTACGTCTGAAAAATACGTGGAAGGAAGAAATAAAAATGTCAGGTGGGGAGACTGAACGCCCAGACAATACAAGGAAAGCCACCACATGCTTATTAAAGAGAATAAATGAATTCATCTAATTTGTAGGATACAAGATAAAGCCCACAGAAAAATCAATTGCTCTGCATTCTTACATCCCAGAAACCCACAGAAAATCCGATGAAAAAGATTCCATTTATAATAATAAAAAATAAATACTAAGAGTTCTTTTAATTGGGGACACAAGATATTTGTGTAAAGAAATTATAAAAACCCAATAGAGACTCAATATTAGGAAAACCATCAACATAATTCATTACATTCTTAAATTAAAGGAGAAAAAACCATATGATTACTTCAATAGATCCTTAAGAAGCATTTAATTAATTTTTCTTTATAAAAAGTCTAGGTAAAATTGGAATAGAAGTGAACTTCCTTTATATGACAGTAATAGTATTTATCAGAAACCAGCAGCAAATATCATTTGCACTGTTAAAATAAATGCAGTCCTATGAAAAATATCAATAAGAGAAGGAAACATTTTTACAAGCATTCTGGAGGTTTTAGACACTAGAATAAGGCAAGAAATTATAATAAGTTTTATAAGTAATGCCAGGCACTGTCCTAATTTATTAGGTAAAGTGCCAATGTTGGGGCACAGAGAGATTTAGTCACTTGCCCAAGGTCACACCATTTCAAAGTGGCAGCGTTAGGGTCTGAGCCCAAGTGATCAGGTCCCAGGATATATGCTTTAAAAAAAAAATTTTTTTTTAATGTTTATTGATTTTTTTTTTTTTTGAGAGAGAGACACACACACAGAGAGCAAGCGGGGGAGGGGCAGAGAGAGGGAGACACAGAATCCGAAATGGGCTCCAGGCTCTGAGCTGTCAGCCTAGAGACCGACGCGGGGCTCGAACCCACGAACTGTGAGATCATGACCTGAGCCAAAGTCGGATGCTTAACCGACTGAGCCACCCAGGTGTCTCCCAAATTTTTTAATGTGTATTCGTTTTATTGAGAGAGAGAGAGAGAGAGAGAGAGAGAGAGAGAAAGCCCATGAGTGGGGGAGGAGCAGAGAGCAAGAGAGAGAGAATCCCAAGCAGGCTTCACTCTCAGCTCACAACAGGGCTCGATCTCACAATTGTGAGATCATGACCTGAGCTGAAATCAAGAGTCAGACGCTTACCCGACTGAGCCACCAGCTACCCCTAGGATATGTGCTTTTTTTTGTTGTTGTTTATTTATTTATTTTGAGAAAGAGAGAGTGGGGGAAGGGCAGAGAGAGAGAGAGAGAGAGACTGAGTCCCAAGCAGGCTTCCCTCTGTCAGCACAGAGTCCAACACGGGGCTCGAGCCCACAAACTGGGAGATCATGACCATGATCAACAGTCATATGCTTAACTGACTGAGCCACCCGGGCGCCCCAGACATGTGCTGTTATACATCACGAGACACTGTCTCTTGGGTGTTAGAAAAGTTGCTGTTATTTGCAGATCATATAATTGCAGAGCTTAAAAAAAAATCCCGAAGATTGAAATTTTTTTCAAAAGCCTGACAAGTCAGTAAGACGTCTGCATAAAAGGCAAATATGTCCACATCACAGTTTCCTGAATTCCACCAGGGGAAGAACGCCTAGAGCAGCGCCCAGCACCCTGCCTGGGACATGGTGGGTTCCCAAGAACTATTTGCTGAAAGCTGAATCAACAGAGAGTCTGCCGTCATCTGGAATGACGGCAAACTGGGTCAGCGACGCAGCTGGGTTTCTCAGAGGGATCCGCTGAAGGACTTCCCTCCAGCCTCCAGCTGGTCCCCCTCCAGCACATGCTCTTAGATGCAGAGGAGGCCTCCTCTAGGGTCCCCGCAACAACCCCCTCAAGCCAGTGAGGCCGTCCCTGTCCTGTCTCAGCCCGACAGCCGGGTGGGAACAGGGCACTGTTGTCCCTGCTGGAAAGCCCAAGTCAGCGCTCTTAATCCAGCGGGCCAGGCCCCCTCCCTTTTCCCCACCGATGCCCAGGGCGTTCTTCGACCCTTGGCAGTGCATGGAGCGCTGTCCTTGAATCTGCCCCATAGCCTGTGTCCACGGAAAGGCGGAGGGCCATCGTAGGAACATAGGAAAGCTGTGCCCATATCAAGCTAACATAGGAAAAGCACTTCCCGCATGCCACATTGGCAACCGCGCGACTCATCACCCAAACCAGGATACTTTTGAGACTGGAAGAGGGATGCTCTTAACCATCGCCCTCAGATAGCAAGCACAGCCTGGACTGTTCCAGGCAAACTGGGGCGCACGGCAACTCTCACTGCTCTTCGACGAGGTCGGAGCCCATTCTGCAAGCGCGGATGTGGAGGCTGAGAGGTTGTGACAGCGGGAGAGGCGGAGCTTGGAACTGACCTCCGATCTCTCTGCCTCCAGCATCCCTCAGGCTCAGCGGCCTCTCCACCTCTGGTCCACATACTCCTTGGGGGCACAGGCTGTTCTTCTTTGACACACCAGCAGACACAAGGTCTTGAACATCAGGAGATCGAGTCGGGTCAGCTTGGACTTTCGGGGGTGTTTACGGAACACTAATAGGGCTGGGGTGGTGGAAGCCTGCAGGGGGGAGGAGGTCAGGGAGGGGCGGGGCCAAAGCAGGGCCCCGGGAGTTTCATTCTAAAGCTAAGGAATGACTCGAGCTGGTTCTGTCTCTAAAAGGGCACTCTGGCCACTGTGCGGACACTGGACGGGGCAGGGCGGGGGGTGGGGGAGAAGGGGGGGAAGATTAGAAGCAGGGAGTACAGTTAGGGGCTGCCGATTCTTGGTGGGGATAGAGGCTTGGGGAGAGAGGGGCGGCCAGGACATAGGAAGAAACACGTGCATTCAGGGCAATTTTTTGAATGGAAAAATGAGAGGGCTGTAGGATGGGGGTGGGGGGGAGGAAAAGGAAGGGAGGAGACAGGAGAGACCCCTGGGTTTTTGGCCTCAGTAACCAGATGTCATCTATTGAGATGGGGAGGAATGGGGGGGAATAGATTTGGAGGAGAAATCCAGAATTTTCCTTCGGCCTTGTCAGGTCTGAGATGCTTATCCGATATTTGTAAGGCAGTGTCCAGAGGCTTTTTTGCTTAAAATTCTTCGAGTGTTCCTTGCGGCTATCATCCAAGCTCCATTACATGGGACCCCAGATGTGGAACGTTCTTCTTGAGTCCCTGACTGCCACCAGCCTCCTCCCCCTGCTCCAGCCCTCCATCCTTCACCAGTGCCTGATGGGATTCCAGTGGGCCGCCCTCTGGGCCTTGCACCTGTCCTTCCTCAGCTCGCCATTCTCTCTGTCCCCTCCTCCTTCCAGAATGGCTCCAGACCAGGGTGGGGGCCCCTCGCCTGTGCTTCTGTGACATCCTGTCTCTCCCAGCACAGGGTGAGCCAGGGACCTCACCCCTGCGGGGCGCCCGCGTCCCGCACAAAGGGATATTCATCGAGTAAACAGGGTCAAAGGGAGATGTTTCAACCACTTAAGGAAATAAGCAGCTTTCTAACACCCTCAATTATTTTGGAAGCACCTGCTCACATATAATTAATGTGCCGATTCAAGTGATTATTATCGCCATTAAAGCGGGTCCCCCAAGAACCACTACTCAACACTTGTTTAGACACATCTGAATCCCTCCACCGCCTGCAAAATAATCACAATCATCCAACTCAGATTTCATCCCCTGAACTAGAGTCTCCAATTCAGACTTCCTGCTCCTCTGGGGTGCCCATCTAACCTCACTAGCAGGGTTCCCGAGGGCTCTGCGCCACGGTTCGAAGAAGACCCCTCTTCCTCTGGACGGAGCCACCAAACACTTTCCCACAGTTGCCAAAGGGACCCGGGGCAGCCGCCCTGAGTGAGCGAAGAGCCCGGGGTGGGGGCAGGTCCTGTCCCCTCCACCTGTCTGCTCCGTGCGTTGGTCTCTGGGTGGGGGAAGTGTGCTGTGGCCTCAGCCCTGCGGGTGGAAGCTGTTTTCCCTGGGGTCCTCCTCTTAGGTTGACGGCCACTGCACGGCTCTGCAGACGGGCCCCGGGCTGTGTCACCATGAGAACAGCCCCAGGCAGCCTGACCCGGACAGTGCCCACCCAGCCCGCCCTCTCCGAATGGCGGGGGTTCCGAGCTTCCCCAAAGGGGATCCAGACGGCCCCCGTCAGTCCCGTGGACCTGCCCTGGCGCTGAGAGGGTCGGGCAGTAGGGGAAGTCAGACAAGCTGGTATACGAACCCGCTCCACCTCACCGTCTGGGAGGCCGGGGGCCAATTACTTAACGTCCCTGAGCCTCAGTGTCCTCAGCGCTAAAGTGGACAACAGTACCCGCATCCAGTGGTTTCTATGGGAATTCAGTGAGGTGACTCTGAACGGCTCTCACATGCCTTGCCTTGTGCCACAGGGATGGTGTCAATGGGGATTAAGGGGGAGAGACAGGCTCCCCAGGCCACAGGGGTTCACCCCTTCCGAGGGTCCAGCTCTCGGGTCACCTGTCACTCTGGGGAAGTCCCTCCCACCCAGCAGTATGGCATTTCTGCTTTCTGTGGAGCCTTCCAGAAGGCATTGCTCTTAGAGTCAGATGGCCGGGTTCGGAGCGTGACCGGCCGTTCTTCGGTCGCACAACTGCTACGCAGCCTAGCGTCAGGACCCCAGCTCCGAAGGGGGAATGATGGTGTCCGGGCTGCAGGGTCCGTCCTGCCCTCCCCCAAGGCTCCCTGAGTCTCTGAATGCCCCAAGATGCTTCGCTCACGGCAGCACAGGAAGGTGAGCCCGCAGAGGACGCAGGGGCCACAGCTTACGGTGACAGCAAGGATTCTGGTTTCCATCCTGAGAACAACAGGGATGCTTCCTTGATGTGTTTCAAGCAGGGGAACACGGACACAGGCGTGTCTTCAAAGGCCTTTGGCTGCAGAGTGGCCTTCTGGATCCGATCTTACCGATTTCCTTCAGGTTCTCGCCTCCTCTTGGCTCCTAGGGGTCTGCCGTTTCGTCCCCTTTGAAGGTTCACCTAAGGGTGGGGCACCCACATGAGTGAGATTCTCAGAACACCCACAATCCACGGCTCTCCTGGGGAATCTAGAACTTTCTGGAACGCTGGCGTCCCACACTTGATGCGGATGCTCCATCCCTACCTCGTCATGATGTCACTGCTGGGCAGCTGGACTTGACACAGCATAGAATATTCCAGAGCTGGAGTGAACGGCATCACCCTGCTCTGTGCTCACTTGGGCCACAGGAAGCCCAGAAATCCTTTGCATTGCATTTCTGACCGGTGACCATTCTAACATTTGCTTAGACGCTTCCAGGCCTGGGGGACGCTCCAGTCCCCAAGACACCCCGTCCAAAATTGATAAGCTCTTAATTGTGGCAAAATCTGTTAGCTCGTCCACTAAGAGTTTACCTTTTGTCCCTCAGAGCCACATAAACTGTTCCTTCCTTCCTTCATTCATTCACTCACTCACTCATTTATTCATTGTCTAGGTCATGTGCTCAGACACAAAGACAAAGGACACTGGATCCTTACCAACAAGGGGTCCCATTCTGGGAGAAAGACATCCCACTATTATAATTAATCACCCCATTGAGAACTCTCGGCTAGCAGATGCCAGTCCTTTGGGGGGGGCAGTTACCACAGTGTCTAAGCATTTATTTGATGACCTTTCATGCACTAGCCATTGCCCTGCTTAGCTGCAACAGTCATACAGACAAGGCTATGTTGTTCTTACTCGGTGCTCTATTCCCAGTGCTTGGCACAAGGTGCCCAAGAAATACCTGCCCCATCGATGAACACATGAGCCCAGCGCGTTAAATCACGAGGGAGGCTTCTCGGCATGTCGAGAGCATCGCGAGACTCTAACTCAGCCTGGTCACGTGATTCAATGAATGGGGAAGCAGCTGGAAGGGGAAAACGGGCTGGGGGGAGGGAGGTTGCTGGGAATGACCTTGTAGCTGACCTTCAAAGGCAAGTGGAGTTTGCCAGATGGCGCAGGCAGAGGGCAATGCAGCACGTGTGTGGGCACGGCGGTGGGAGAGAGCGTCCGCACATTCCAGAAGCTGCAAATGGGCCTTAGGATGGGAGCGCTGGGCCTTAGGATGGGAGCGATGGGAACTCGGTAGGAAGCAGTAGTGTAGAAATCAGCTAACACAGCTTGAATCACAAAGGACCTAGTAGGCTGGGCCAGTGACCTTGAACGTGATCCTTAAGGTGATGGGACGCTCTCGTAAAGGGCGGGGTCTGAGGTGGGAGTGCAGTCACGTATGATCGTATGATCGGTGATCGGCTGTGCATTCTAGAAAAGTGCCGGGCTGTGCCTGTCTGCAACAGAGAGACTGTCTGATTGGCCACGGGTGTCTCTGAGTCCCCTGGTAAGAGGGCACAGTGGCCCTTCACACGAGCCTGCGACATCCAACTAGGAGATGGGCCGAGGAGGAGCAGGAAGGACTTGAAGGGGAGGAGGACCCCGGGCTGGTGTTCTCGGAAACATCCCTCATTTCAGTCACATTACTTTCTTTCAACGGCGGGCGGGAGCACAAGTTCACCTTTAATCCTTCTGTGACAAGTTAAGTCAGCCCCTTGTCACTTAAACCCAGCAGGGCTAAGTCACGCCAAGCCTGCTGGAAATCACACTCTGGGCCCAATATAGCACCCAGCGTCCACAGGCTCAGAGGCCTGACAGCAGGTTGGGGCCTCTCCACCTCTGAGGAAGAGTGTCCCAGCCTCACCTTGAGAGCGCCCCGAGCAAGAAGTGCCAGCCTCTTCCCCCAGCCCAGGGTCCCCTGGGGGAAGGAGAGAGGCTGGTTGCAAGGCGGGGAAGGGGTAACACATTCTAGCCACATCTCACTTCGACCCTTTTATTTTACTGAAGATCCTGAGGCTCAGAGAGGGAAACTGGTTTTCTCAAGGTCACACAGCAGGATGTTTGGTCCCGGAATCCCCCTCTTTTCTCTTCTGTGCCCTTGGTAAGCAGGGGCAAACTCCCCAGACCGAGCTAAGTCATCAAAATGTTCACCTTGGACCTGCCAGTCTACCGTATCTTTCATGTCCATCCAATGCGAGAGTTTATTCCTGGGGGAGGAGGGGTCCAAGTGTGGCCCAGTAGAATGTCTTGTCATCTGGGGGTCCCTCTCGACACTTTGGGAGCCAAACGCCCTTATCAGTCTTGTATGAAAGTCTCCAGGCAGAGAACTCGGTCTTTTTGCCAGTATCAGAAACCTGATCTTAATCCCCCAAAGAGAATGGATTTCTCCGGTCAAAACACCTTCCCTTGTGCCAGGGAGAACAGCGATCTATTGCCAAAGCCAGCCTTTCCTTTCTTGCATCCTTATCTCCTTCTCCCACCCGAGGGCATCTGTGCACACGTCCAGGCTGACTGTCCTGTGGCGTCTGGGCTGAGCCCACCCGCCCGACGCCCTTCCCATGTAAGCTTGACTATGTACAGCTCCCTCTTCCCGCCAGGTCCCCAGAAAGCTCGTGGATCACGGGCTCTTTGACCCACCCTTGGAGCCCCTTGGTCTCCTAGATCCACCCTGAGTGGCGGCCCTGATGACGCAAGGGTGGAGATAATGACCCCCTGCTCATTTACACTCACGAGCACCGAGACACCTGCTACTGTGGTCACAGGGGGATGGCACAGACCCCTTTGAGAATATTCAACCCCTTTCCTCCCCCCCCCCACCCAAAACGCACATCACATTTTAGGCATACTTTCTGGGGTTTCAAGCAGAAGCCCCAGAAGCTTATCTCTCTCCTCCGTAGGGATCCAAAGATCCCACATAAGGACGCTGGCCCAGAGTCGGCCAGCACCACAGTGCCTACTGGAGAAGCAGATAAATAAAACTCAGCAACAGACGCAAAGGCCGGATGAATAACTAAAATACCAAGTGATACCTCTCTAATGGAAGTGCGTAGAAAATGCTATGGAACTTCGCAGGAGGATCTCTTAATTCTATCCTGGTAGGCGAGGTCAGAGGCCTCACAGAGGAAAGAATGAGTAAGGCCTGGCCAGGCGGAAAGAGAGGATTTAGTAAGCTAAGTGCAGCCCTATTTTCCTGCTCCGTGGGTGAAGGAAACTGGCTTGTCTGCAAGACATCTCCTTTGTTTCACACAAATCCCTGTGAGATGCTGGGGGGGGGGGGGGGAAGGCGAGCAAGCCTATTGGGCAGAGGAGGAAACAGATCTTTACAACTTAATGAAGCTGGACCCGGAGCTCTCCCCTCGGGGGAAGCGGGTCCACCTCACCCTTTCTCTCTCCAGCCCAGAGTATCGTGCCCAGCACGGAGCAGAGACTCAGGGAGGTTTTGTGAACGGCTTTCACCCCAAGGCCACTGAGTTAATCAGTTGGTAGAGCCGGGATCTCTCCCCCAAACGCCAAACGCACCGCCGAGTTCCTCCAGGATCCCCCAAATATTCTGGGAGGAGAGCAAGTCTGGATTGCAAGGCTCGGCAAGTTTGGAATAGATAATGTAGCTGGTAGCTTATGAAAGACATACAGACGGAGAGGGACCAGGTAGAAGCAATTGTCTTTATGTTACTGCAAAGGTTTGTCCAGAAGGTCAAGGTCAAATCCCCTGAATGGTTGAAACCTCGAGGCGTGCCACAGTTAGCTTCAGTGCTTCCTTCAGCCCACTCCCGGCAGGCTTCTGCCCCACTAACTCCAAGGAGACTGCTCTTTTCCAGGCTCCCAGTGGGCTCCATGTTGCAAATCCATGGTCATTTCTCTGTTCTTGTCCTAAGTCATCTTGCTGCAGCATGGGACACAGCTGGCTCTTCTCCCTTGGGATCTGGGACATCCACTCGCCTGGCTTTCTTCACATCTTGCTGGCTGCTCCTTCCAGCCTCTTCCCTAGTCTCCTTTTCTCTAAATTTTGAGCTCCCCAGGACCCAGCACTGTGTGCTCTTCTCTTGCCCGCCCCCCCTCCCCTTCTGCCTGTCATCTCACCCAGGCCCACCGTTCGTATCTGACGCCACCCCCCCCCCCACCCCAAGTATAAATCTCCAGTCCTGACCTCAGTCCAGAACCCCAGACTTGTAGCCCCAGCGGCTGCTTGAACAACTCCAGCCCCACGTTAGGGGCACTTGTAACTTAACACAAGTGACAGAGAATCCCTTCCAGCCTTCTCCTCCCCTCCCATCCTTCTGGCCTCAAGAAATAGCACCACTCCCCCTGCCCCAGCTGCTGGAGCCTGAAAGCCGGGAGTCACCCCAAATGCTCCTTGCCTCCCTCCGTCAACACGTTAGCAAGCCCATTAGATTCCACCTGCAGTTTATGGAAGAACTCCATTCCTTCCCACCGTCTCCACTGCTGCCATCCCGGTCCCCACCCAAGCCACTGTCACCTCTTTCCTGTTACAGCTGTAACAACCTCCGCGTGGCCCCTCTGACTCCAGTCTTGCTCCCCTACAACCCATCCTCCACCCAGAAGTGACCTTTCAATAAAGTGAATCAGGTCCCGTTACTTGCCTGCTCCAAACCCTCCAAAGCTGCCCTTGGAATTAACTCCAGACCCAGCGCCCTGGGGCACATGGCCTGGCGTCAGTGGTCCTGCCCGTCTATCTGTCACACCTTACCTCTTAACTCCCCACAACCGGCTGCATTCCAGCCCCTCGGTGGACTCGCTTTCTGTCCCTTGAACACGCGAAGCTTGTCACCAACGCATGTTCTCTTCTCTCTGCCTGGAATGTTCCACCTCCATCCCTTAGCAAGGCGGGTTCCTTGTTGCCTTGGAGGTCTCAGCTTAAATGAACCTTTTCCTGACCACCCAATCCCATTCTACCCCGCCAGATTATTTTCATTATATGCACTGCCCTTATCATTACCTGCCGTTTTCCCTGTTCGTTTATCTTTTTACCTCCCCCTGCCTCTAAGCTAAACCACAGGCGTTCGGGATCTTGCTGCCCTGTTCCCTGATGCACGCCCAGCGCCTAAGACCATCCTGCTTAGTAACTACATGCTGAATTAGTGTCGAATGACTGAATGGGGCAGCTAGCTCCTATCAGAGTTTACCATGCACCAGGACATGGTCCCTGGCTGGGCCAAGGGCATTACAAGATGCTGGAGTGGGCAACCCCTGCCCCTTTTAGAGCCAAGCCATCGTTGAAGACCTGGGATTAAGGGCCGCAATAACTGCAATTCACACTCTTACCTCTAGGGGGAGCTGACGGTTTCTCCATCACTCCACCCCCAGAAGCCTGAGCTTTGGGGGAAAAGGGTCTGGGATGGATTCAACCTGTTCCTGAGGGTGGAATAAAAGGATTGCAATGGGACTAGACTTGGAAATGTGTTCTGACTTCCTCTTTATGGGTGATTAGAGTTGTTCTATAATCAGCTGTCCTTTGGCAGGCCCTACTTCCACTTATGCAACAGGGGTGACGAGATAGGGCATGGGGCATTCTTCATCAGAGACAGCCTGTCCCTCTGGAAGGCCAGGGGCGAGGGAGGGGGGCCTAAACAAGGCAGTTCGGACCAGCTTGGCTCCGGCTCTGTGAAGAACGTGTCTTGCTTTTCTTACTCCCTTCCTCGTCCAGATTCAGGAGCTGTAAGATCAGGTTGTGGGTCCAGGGCGGGAACAAGGAAGAGCCAGGTTGGCTCCAGGCCAGAGGGGCCCGAGGGGTGGTCCAGCCCACTTCTCCAGGACTTAGGTCCGCCTCTACCCATCACCAAGAGTGCACCTGCCTTCTTGCCCTTGCTGGTATCATTGGACTGTTATGTCCCCTTATGATCATCGCTTTCTATTTTGGTTTCGGACAACAAAACGTCGTCCAGGGCTTACACTAGGAGAGAGCCAATGCCGGTAATACCCTTTTGAAATAACTCTTTGCTTCAGGGAGAGAAGAGCTAAGATCCACTGAAAGGGCTTAGCTGTGTGATGACAATTTCCAAGAACTGAAATCCAGTGAGTTGGCCAGCATAACTGCACAGAAACGAAGAGTCTACCAATTTACATCACCTCTGCCTGTCTGCCTGGGGAATGTAGGTGGTAGGATAGAATTCAAGGAATCCGATGATCCTTGGTGATCTTCTGAAAAGACCTGCCACCCTCATTTTATGACTTTCCTTTCTCGATCCCTTATCCCTTAAGCTACCACGAGACATGGGAGGACAACGGCCACCATTTATTGAACAGGTGCCACAACAGAGCCAAGCCCTGGGCTTGTTTGCTTGCAGACATCATCTCATTGAAGCCTACAACGTAGGGGTTTGCATGCCCAATTCCACATGAGGTTTCTAGAATGCAGAAAGGTTAGGTCACTGCCCAGACACATACCCCGAACTCATATGCGCGTATCCTGACGCCCCAGCCCTCTATCTTCCTACCTTACCCTTCCCAGTCTCACGGTCCAGAGCAGCCACACCCCTACCCCGGAGGCATCGAGCAAGGCCCCAGGGCGGGAGCTCGCCCCAGCCAGGTAGCATCATGGAGGAGGCATTCATACCACAAAACAAACACCCAGGCACACGCTCCCCACAAGGTGACAGAAGTGAGATACGGGGTTCCTGAAAGCGGTGCGTTATCACTATTGACCAATCTCCTTCTCTATCTTGCTCCGTGGCTCTCTTTTCTGTGGCCTTGTAACCTGGGCCCAGCGCAGCTCTTGGGAACAGATTGTGACAGAAAGGGACAAAACAAAGGAGAGATGATAAAAACTTGTGAAAGGCTAAGCTCCCATGATTCTCTGTGGCTGTTTAATGGATTTCTATGATATAAACAGACCTTTGGCTTTGCCTGCTGGGCAGCTGACCTCCAACTAAATGAGTTTAGACAGTATTCCTTAATAAGAAATGTTCCTTTTTTCCCCACATCCACAAAGCCCCCTGAGCATACAATGACTCACACTCCCCTGCCAACAGATACCGTCGGCCGCACACATACGCCCACCTGAAACAGAAGTGGGCCACGTGCCACGGTCTATCAAAACGTGCACACGCCTTTGTATTCACAGCTCTATCACTTGTGCACGTAACAAACATTTACGGATACAGTGGGGGGAAAAGGCGTGGCCTTTGCACTTGAGATGCTCGCAGTCCGGTGGACAGATGGGTGCTTTGGCACAGAGAGATAAGAGCTGGGGTGTAGATCCGAAAAGCGGAATCATGGAGGAGGGAGTGTCTAGAACTTTCTGCAGAAGTCAGGGAAGGTGACATGAGCGGAGACGCGGTCTCCGTGGACGGCCTTCAGTTTCCTCGTCTGAAGAACAGGCACAACAATAGACCCGACCTCACAATGCCAGCGTGAAAATGAAGTGTGGTCACGTATGCAGTGCCTGGCACGTAGTGAAGACTCAATAAATATTATTGGCTAATAAGCCACTCAGATTAGAATTAGCAGCATTACTAAATGAGTCCCCAGTTATAGATGTAAATGGATAGAAATGATTAAGTAGAGGAAATTATCAATCATTTTTTTTCTGGAACCAAGTCTTGACTTTAGTACTAAGGTAGTTTGCTTTTTAGATGACAGCCCCCTACTGTCCAACTATGAAATCGCACCCCTGCTCTATTAGCCACTGAATATTTCTAGGGAAAAAAAGCATGAGCCGCATAGATGGAGCCTGGGAAACTCAAATCTGGGAGAGGAAGCCATGAAAAAGTGGGGAAAGCATGAAGGGATGGGGAGAAGGGCTGTGAGGCACCCTAAAGTTGGACAGGGCTTTTATAGACAGCTAGGAAACCCAGTCAGGTGCCTGATGACCTTCGTGACACCTTCTCTTTGTTTTCAAAGAGGTCTTTTGAGAATGATGGTCCCTCTTCCCATCCCTCCAACCCTCCAACCATCCCTCCCCAATCTAATGATGGCAGGTTACAGAACAAATAAAATTCATTTTTCTGAAATTCACTTTAGAGCAAGTTTGCCTGGAAAACTGGCCCCGTGAGCAGTGGCTTTTCCCTTGCCGGGAAAGCACAGTATATTCCAGAAGCCTCAGAAAACACTGCAAATAGCCATAGTGGATATCCAATAGAACTTCCTGTGATGATGGAAATGTTCCATACCTGCTCTGTCCAGCATGGTAGCCACCAACTGCATGTGGCTAGTGAGCTCTTGAAATAGGGCTAGTCTGAATGAGGAAATGAATTTTTAATTTGATTTGATTTGATTTGAATTGAATTCAATTCAGATTGAATAGCCACATGTGACTAGCCATGGCTGCCATATTGAATAGCCCGGGGATCTGATCACATATATTTTTCTGAATCTGTTCTATAGTTCGGCAGATGTTCGGCATTCCCCCCCCCCCCCCCCCCCCCCCGCTATGAACTGGGAAGATTATGGGGCATAGTGTCCAAGCTGCAGGCCCTGGCCCCCTCCTCCTATCCCCTGCCCCCACCCCATGCCTAAGACACCCACATGGCAAGATCTTCCCCGATGTCCAGCCAGAGATCTTGTGAACCCCGAGGGAGTGATCCCTTTTGCTTCAGGCAACGTCATCAGCTCTGCCAATCTACCCAAAGAATCCAACCCATTCATTCCATTTCCGAAAGCTCAGGATGATTCCATTGCTAAGATCATGTCTTTAGGACCAGAGGGGAGGCTGCTGGGCTTCACAGGTCTTGGGCCATTTTGTGCCCACTGGGCTGAGCGGGCAGTGGTGGCCTCATCACAATGCCCTGCTTTTCCCTTCTAAAGAGATTGGAGACACGGCCCTGGCTGGGCCTGTGTAATCTATTCATTTCCTTCCAAGCCGGGCTCTGTAAGCTCATTCACAGAGGATGGGCGAAGGAAGCCGGGGAAGCAAACAGACGTACAGAAAACAAACAACGCTGGGCAGCTCCCTGCTTGGTGGGGGGTGGGGGGTGGGGGGCAGGAGCTGCCGGGAAATGGAGGTGGGAGAATAGAGATGTAGGGACTTGTCTGGAGCGGGTGTAGGGGGGGGGGATTCTGACTGGAGAAGGAGAGCGGGGCTCCCATTGCTGCTTTTTTCACGTCCTCCAGAAGCCCCACCCCGCATAAGGAGCCTTGGCTTCTGCAGCCCCCATCTTGGTAAGCTCTTATCTCTCTCCATTCAGCTGGCTCCCTGGGAAAAGAGGCGATCGGTGAGGGAAGGCCAGAGTGGCGATAGGCAGAGAGAACTGGAAGCATGGAGCCAGTTCCCTGGAGCTCTCCCCACCCACCCCACCCCACCCCCTTGCCCTGCCACCGGCCTCTGCCCCCATCCTCACCATCACAGACAGGGCATGCGGGGCTCCCCTGGTCCCAAGGAGAGTTCCAAGTCAGCTGAGCCTGCTACCTCAATCCAGCTACAGAATCACAAGGGCCCAAACAGTTGGCTCCAGTGGGCAATTTGCATGTGATTTGCATACATCTGCATATACCCTCCCCACTCCAGAGGCACGGAGTCAAAGGATGTGAAATGAAGGAAAATAAATTCATTAGTGCAGCCTACCATAGCCCAGCACACAGGGTCCGCCACCGTAAGAGATGTAACTGATTCTTAAGGCAATCAACGTGATCGCAGTCTGGGGGGCGGGCGGCGGCGGGGAGAGATGGGGGCGGTGGCGACGGGGGAGTCCCAGCACGGTGGGGGGGGGGGGGGCAGAGACGGGAAGGGAAAGCCCGCATCTCCCTCATCTTCAGAGAACATAGCGCGGAGCCACGTGGAAGCCTGCACCCGGTTTCCTACACCTGGCCCTGGCCTTCGTGCTGTCCCCACGTCGGCAGCCACCTCTGCAGGCAGACTTTCGCCACCGACGCAGAAAAATTCCATTTCAAACACGAGTGAGGATGGTTGCTTCGAGGGCTGGGGAGGCAATGAGGTGTCGTCCACTGGTATTTCCCTGTCTGCAAGCTCCCTCCCCCCTTCACCTCCGTTAAGCGTTCCCATTGGGTCTCCGTGTTTCTCTCTGCCAGCCGGGCGGGTCTTTCACGTCCCCTCATTCCGATCCCATCTACGGATGGTTGGGGGAGAGACAGTCCCATCGTTAGCAGTGAGCTGCAGTTAATTTAGCACAGTCCTTCTGCCAGGTGCTAATGAGATGCTGGCTGTGTGTGTCAGCCAAGCAGCTCCCATATCATGTAAATACGCCTCTTAGTGATTCAGTTCATGGCACTATTTAACATATGCCTTGACTTTCTCTAGGCCTGTTGATCTATCCGGGATGGAAATCTTATCTAAAGCTGGGGCCCCCAGGGGTGTCGAGAGCATCAGGTTCACACCTGTGGGGCCCAGGCTGCCTGGAGAGCTTAGTGGGGGGGGGGGGGGGGGGGGCGCGGCTAGGGGCAATTTTAAGTGGGAGGGGCTACAACGCGACCCTGGAGAACAATGATGTTGGTTAAAAGGAACCCAAGGCGGAGTCAACAGCAGCGACCAGCAAGTGATGAATCAAAGACCAAGACTGCAAGAAGGAAGAGCAAGGACAGGAGGGTCCCGCCAAAGACTGGCGCGAGAGCAAGAAGGAGATTGAGGAGCGGAGTTCTGGGTCAGGGCATTGAATGGTGAGTGTGCCCCAGTGGGATCCTCGAACACAGGGTTTCCAAGCATCGCACCGTGTAAAGGGGCAAAGGAACCAGTTCTAGATGTGTGATTATCAAACTGCCCGTGCCACCTGCCCCCCCCCCCCCCCCCCACCAGCTCTGTCCAGCCCCCACTCCATCAGCTCTGTCCAGAGCAGGTGCACTTGACCGTGTCATCTACTGGTCTCATCTGAGGAAAGGGCAATGCCGCAGACAGAGGTTAAAGAAGTGTGGCTTTAGATCGGGAGTTGGTGGACCACGGCCGGTGGACCCAATCAGCCTACAGCCTGTTTCTGTACAGCCCGTGAACCGAGAATGGTTTTTTCTTTTTCTTTTTACCTCTCTTGATGGGTGACAAAAATAAAAAAGAAGAGTGTTTTGTGACATATAAAAACTACATGAAATTCAAGTCTGAGTGTCCACGCACAAAGATTTCTTGGAACCCCGCCATGCCCTTCCATCGCCACGTTGTCTGTGGCTGTTTTCACACTAGCACAGCAGAGCCGAATAGTTGTGACAGAGACCATATGGTCCCCAGAGAGGAAAATATTTACTATCTGGACCTCAGCGAAAAGTGTTGCCAAAGCCTGTTTCAGATCACGGAAGGGGAGTTCTCTGCCTAACCTGTTCCCAAGATGGCGGTACTTTGCTCTGTGCAATCCTGAGTGTGGCATTGCAGGAACATCAATTCCCAGTGGACCTTCTCCTGAGCCCGGCCAGCCCTGACTCCCCGGTGGCCAAGGGACACCGGGCTGGAATGCCCCGTCCAGACACGAGAAGGTTCCTATCGGTGGCTGGAAAGTACAACACTTGTGCCCAACACCCAGAGCGGGTCCTTCTGTTGCCAGCAGCTGGGCCCTGGACCAGTGAGCTTCTCTGTGTCTCTAACGGCACCCCTTCTCAGACCCAGATCAGGTGCCAGTCACCAGGATAGTCCCATACGTAATTGAATTAGAAGGCAGACCATCTCTGTAATTCGTTTTAAGAGGGCAGGATGCCACGCTGCTGTTCTCGTTCCTCCGCCAAGAGGATTACCCAAAGCCCCCAGCCTGAAATCCCAACCTCCGATGTTTCTTGGTTGTTACACAGCAGTGTTCTTACTAACTCATACTTGGTACTGCTGGGGTCTCCTGAGCAAAGGGGCAAATTAGGGACACAAAGGAGACCAGAACGAGATAGTTCCTGAGGACAAAAGAGAAGGCTGAACAAAGTGGTCTTGCAGGAGGGTTCGGGCAGAGGATGGGAGCCTGGCAGAGGGCACAGGACGACACGGGGCTGCGTTAGGACTGAGGACATGGCCAAGCCTGCAAGGGTCTCCAGAGGGGCTCTGGGGACTCTACCTTCAGTCCTGGCCGTGGTATAGTGGGGACAACTGTGATCACTTACCCGGTACCACACGATCTCACGCATGCGACCATCTGTCTTGAAGTTACACTTCAAGGTCACGGCATCACCAGCCACCACGGGTGGGAGAGGTTCAATGTTGACAGTCAGGTAGCCTACAGGAAAAAGAAGAAAGGGGAGGTGAGGGCATGGGAGGAGTGGAAGGGCTGGGCCGACCGGGGAGGGGGGGAGGGAGCTGACCCGTCTGCAGGGGTGCTGTTCACACTGGAGCCTGTGTGATCGGTACCCGCCCGGCCTGAATGGAGGTCATTGCTCTCTTCTTCTTTGTCATTGGTGTCTCTGTCCTGAGAGCCTGTGGATCCCTCTAGTCCTGAAACACTTCTTGGGATCAATTTTCCCTTGAAAGTAGGACCTGCCGGCAGCTGGAGGTCATGCCTCAATGGACTTCTACAAGATGCCCAGAGAAAAGGTCCTGCGGTCAACCACTATACCTCTTTCCCCCCTTTTGCAGGGTCTTGATATGCATTAGCCAGTTAAGTCTCACGGGAAACAAGCCCGCCGAGAAGCACCTAACCCAGCATTTCCAAACCTATTTGACTACGTGTCTCTTAGCCATCCCTGAAGTCCTCAGCCTCCTGTGCAGTCAGGGTTCCATGGAACCCACATTGGGACATGGTGCCCGAGGTGCCCAGATCCCTCCATTCCCAGCCTTCTAACCAAATCACTCCTGATGAAAGGGGAAGAGCTCCCTGAGGAACTTCTGTTTGCTTCCTGAACCCCCAAATCTCCCCCACCCCCCGCCAAATCTCCCATCTCACACACTTTGCCATCCAAGGGGAGAGTTGGTACCCCCTGGAGGCCATGGTGGGGAGGGGTGGTTATGAGCTGACCACCCTGGGAAGGAGTCCAATCCTCTGCAAGCACCAGGTGATCCGTCTCGCCCACCAGCTGCCCCTGGAGCCCCAGAAGCTAGGACTGTTAACCTGGTAGTCACACCCAGGGGAACACTCCTGTCTCCACACCAAAGTCCGGCTCGGGGGGGCCTCTGACCCTCTCCGCTGCCTCGCAGAGCCCCATCCCCAAGGGCCAAGCCCCATTCCAGCTCGCCAGGGGGCCTCATTCTCGGGCCGATCGCCGGGGCCCATCTGATTGGCTTCCCGCCGGCTGATGTCCGGCCATTGATCTAATGGATCAATCCAGTCCAATTGTCTTAATGAGAAAACTAGCCAGGATGGGTTCAAGGATTTCAATTGTGCAGGCAACCTGAGCGGATCGAGCCCAGGGACCTGACCCCTGCCTGCAGCTTAATGGTTACAACACTCCCGGGGAGCCGGGGGGGCGCGGGGAGGGGGGCGGGAAGAAATAAGAATCGACCTCCGCAGGATCAATGGGGAAGCTGGAGTCAGAATTGACCTGCGTGGCACCAGGCGTCAGGTCCCAATGGCCAGGGTGAGGAGTAAGGCAGGGGGCTCACCTCTAGGTAGCCTCAACCTCAGGCTGGAGGTCAGGCTCCCAGGAAGCCCCACGGAGCTTGCGTGGTCCTTGCGAGCAGTGACTGGAACCAACTGGAAGGATCAGTGCCCCTCCCACCTTTCCTCATTCATTCAGCCCCAAAGTTTGCTCCCACTTGCTCTGAGCAGGACCGTGATCCACGAAGCAGGGTGGTTCTAGCAGTGCCCTGTCCTCTAGGCGCGCACACTTTGGGGACAGTTTCACAACACGGTCACACTCAGTGGGCGGGTGACAGTGGGGGCTGTGAAAGGAGGGGGAAGGAAGCCTTCCCGGCCTGGACAATCGGGGAAGTCCCCAAGCCCAGCTGGGTCCCAAACCACGACAAACAAGGAGGCTGCCCCTCAGGAGGCGGAAGGCCCACGACAGAGAGGACTCTGGGCAAGCTGATCCCGAGCAGGAAATAATAACGGGTCACATTTCCACAGCACCTACTCTGAGACAGGCTCCAGGCTAAGTGCACAACACGCCTTCACTCAACCGGCTGTCAGGGAATTCCCAGGAGAGAAGAGCCCGCATTCCTCCCGCTTTCCGAAGGGAAACAGAGAGGCAAAGTAACCTACCGAGATCCCGCAGCTCTAAGCGACAGAGCTGGGACTCAAGCCCCACCGCCTGCTCCATTCTGACCGCCATGCTATCCACACAGCCTCTCTAATGATGAGAAAGGAGAGGGAAGGGTCGGCAGACCCTTCCCGGCCAGCACAGGGGAGGAGTGGGAGATGCTGCTAGGGGGCCGAGACAGGAGTCCAGGACCCGATCCTGTCCGCTGATCGCTCCCTGGCTCGGGGCCGACCCCTGGGCTCACCTTTCCAGCGTGGCTGCCCTCCTTGCGGGGGTGGGGGTCTCACCTTTGAAACAACGAGCCAGATGGCTGGGGAGCTCAAGAGCAGAGAAGGGCCCCCCTCCCACCGCAAGGAGGCGGGAAGGACACGTTCTCGGATGGGTGAATCTCGCAGCCGGCCTGCGGTGAGTGCAGATGGTGTGTGCGTGTGAGGCAGGCCAGGGCAGGATACAGGTGCCAGCTTGCAGGGTCGCCATTGGCTGGCAAGCCCCGGCGGAATTACAGGTGTGAATCCATGGGGATGGAGGGGAACACGTGAAGCTCGGCTAACCAGGGGTCGTGCGACAGGCACACGGCGAGGTATAGCCGGTGCCCGGGGCAACAGGGCTCAGGGGCGTGCAGGGTGAGAGCAGGGAAGAGCCCTCTGCACAGCAGCGGGGGAAGGGGGTGGGGGGGTGGGACTCCCGAAGAGGAGATTTCGAAGGGGGGCACCTGGGTCCGGGGGGGGGGTTCTGACACCTTAAGACAGCATTTCGCAGGGCGTGTAGACAACAGGGAGCTTCTGATAAATGTTTCAGGCAACAGGATTTCTATTCCCAACACTGCATTAAACAAAATGGAGCACCCTTCTCTTCTTCAGAACCCTTCTCTTTTCCCTTCTTGCGTCTTGCCTTCATTCGTGAAAAAGAAAAAAAATTGGGAATCTGTTCAGTACCAGGCACCGCTCTGGGCCCTAGAGATACAGTGCTGAGAAGAGACAAGCCCTGCCCTCCAGGAGCTGAGGCTACGGCAAAGGAGGCTACAATCAAAGAAGCGAACGAGGGGAAGGAAATACGGCCGGTGCTGATAAATGCCATGAAATCAAGGTAAACCAGGGTAAAGCGGCCCCAGGGAACAGAGAGCGGGGCAGGGGCCCCTCTGGACAGGGTGGCCCCAGGAGGCCTCTCGGATGGGATCCAGAATAAAGGCAAGTGTGAGCCATGCAGGTCTCTAGGGGGAAAGCGTTCCGGATGGAGAACGCCGCGTGGGCAAAGGGCCTGAAGCTGGAGTGCGCTCAGGGTGTTCACTCAAGGTGGACCCTGGTAGGAAATCTGTTCATAACGTTGTATCCCCGGGAGCCCATCTTTGATTCAGCACCTTGCAAGACTAGAACCAGGGTAGGGGCCGAGGGGAGACAAGTGAGACAGATGGCTAGGGAGGCACTCACTCCCCTTCTCCGCAGCCCCTGAGTCACGCCTGCCTCCCCTCCTCCTGGCCTTGGCCTTGCTAGAGCCCTTTGCAACAAACACCAGGAACAGGACTCTAACCGGAAGCAGAAGGGACTGTGGCTCCCATTCCCCAGGACCCCCTGCTCGGAGGGCGGGGGCGGGGTGACAGCGCCGAGCCTAGCCACACTGGGGGCTCCGGCCACCGTGCAGGGACTACAATCTCCCTGGGCCCGTGGCGCTTTCTGGCCCCCATTCAGCTCTAGCAACAACCTGTGCGACATAAGATGCCGTGCTGGCTGCGCGTGTCACGCTGGAGTGTAATTGTCTGTTTGCACATCTGCCTCTCCTTCTGGAATGCGAGCTCCATTAATATCAGTAGAGTATTAAAATGAGATCTGACAAGTGCTGCCTTTGGAGCTTTCTTACGAGCAGGTGGGGACGATCCCGCCACGGCCCCGGGAGGATTTCTCTGTCGTAAAGAAGGAACTGAGGTTCGGGGCTGGTGGGGCGGGGGTGGGGGTGGGGGTGGGGGTGGGGGCGGGGGCGGGGGCGGGGGTGGGGGCGGGTAGGGCCTTGTCCAGTGACACCATCACCTAAGCAGAAAAAGCTGGGACCCAGATCTGCCCCCTTTGGAGGCCAGTCTCTTACCCCTGCCTCCTGGGGTACCCGGAGTGGAGTCGCGTGACCTGCTGAGGTCACGTGCGGTTTCGGGGAGGGTAGCCCCGATTCGCCACTCCATTGACTGTGTCCCGGCCAGTGCAGGGGCCAGAAGGGCACACGGGGAACCCAATGTGGAGCGACGGAAACTGCGAACGGGGAGGCCTGGGCTTGGGATCAGGGAAGCTGGGCGGAGGGGACGGCCCACTCCCCCCAAGGCTTGCCATCGGAGCCTCATAACGAGCTGCAGGCTCCCAGATGGTTCCTGTCCAAGGCCAGGACGAGCCCTCAGGTGACTGTGGGCTCTAAGCCTCAGGTCTGGAGGGAGGGTCGCTAGCTAGGCAGGGAGGGAGAGCCAGGTGAGAAGGCAATTTTCTGACACCTGTACCAGGAGAGGACCGAGTCAGTGCCGATCAGCACCTGCACCACAGGTGAGAACTCACCTTCCCAGACACAGGCACACACAGGAGGGTTCATGGTCAAGGAGGTTTTGGCAAAAGGAAAGCACAGAAGATCTCCTTTAGATCCCGGCTAACATCTCTCCGCTTGCTGTTCCACAAGATTCCATCGCCTTCCGAATGCCTTACATTGGTTCTTTGTCTGAAAGTTCCTCCCTCACTTTCCTTGCTTCTCCCGCCCACACGCCTCCAACAAGTTTGAAGTCAGTTATCCAGTTCAAGTTTCTTGCTCTACTGCTCAGTAGTGACCTGGGCAAGTTATGTGGCCCCCACAGGACTCAGTCTCCCCACGTGTAATGTGGAGATGGGAATCATCACAGCGTTCTAGGGCTTTGTTCACCAGCCACAGCCCACCTAGGGCGGGTGCCCCCCGACAGGGTGAGGTGACACCATGCTTCTTGGCCTCCCGGACCATCATTCCTTCTCACTTCCCACTGTCTGGCTGAAGAAAGATGGTCCCGGATAGAGGTGGGAAGAGCGGGGTCTGATATCCGGAAGTTGGTCAAGGAGTAAAGGATTTAGAGATGACCGGCGATCCGGAGCCAGGAGACCCACATGGCACCCTTCTCCCGAGACGGAGGACAGAAAAGCAAAGAGAGGAGATCTGCGAAGGCCCCCTACTGCCAGGACCCCTCCTCCCCACCTCCCCACCTCGCCCCTGCCGCCACGGCCCAAATCGGGCTGGTGGGAAGGGAAGGCTGAGCAGGCAGGGGTCAGGGGAGAGAGGCTCATCCACCAGCCAGGAGGCAGGGAGCACAGTCAAAAGAGCCTAAAAGACCTGAGTTCTGGTCTCCACTGTGCTGCCCACCAGCTCTGCGACCTCAGGCAGGCTGTCCCTCTGTCTGTACCTCAGTTTCCTCGTCTGCAAACTGAGGGATGAACTAGATCTTGGAGGCCTTCCAGCTCCAATCAACCCCAAGTCAGATGTTAATCGAGCCCAAATCTTGCCACCTTGGTTCCTGGTACAACTCAACACCATTTCACCGAGAAGTGCATCCGTCAATTAATCCGCCACCGGCTAAAGACGGAGCTCTGTCTTTCTCGGCATTAAATTTGCCACCCATCAGCCCTTTGCGTGAGAGCCCCCGAGCACAGTATCAAGAAGCAGGATCAGGAGGGGAGCCGGATTCATCTTAACTAAGCAGTTCATTATCCCGAATGCGGCCATCACTCTCCCCCTCTATCTCTGACATCATTTATACCGCTCCTGTTAAGATACGTTTAGCAAAATCACAGGCCATGTGTAGGCACCAGGCGCCCTCCCCAACAAGGTGATGACGAATAGCTCCTGCGTCCGGTAACTCGTCTTGTGATATCCCAGCGCCCCTCTTCTCCCCTTTCCCAGCTCAGAGGGGACGCTTCCAGAAGGCCGGCTCACGTCTGGCCCCTTGGAAGGGGTGCAGGCCTGCCTTGATGCAGTGGAAAGAGACAGAAGTCATCTCAGGGTGACCTATGTGGATGTTTCAGTCTGCCCAGATCGAGAACTTTCCTGGGACGAGGGCTTTTAACACCAAATCACAAAGTCCCTGGGAAACCAAAACAAGGTGGTCACGTGAGTTATAATTCCACCATGGCCCATGGCTGGCCTGGTGCAGCGCTTAAACCTCTCCCTACCTAGTTCAACAGCGAGGGCGACCATACCTCCCTTGACCAACTTGAGGACTGGCAGAGTAAAGGCTAACTCGTCCCTGGTGCTCGACCCCATACGGGTTCAGCAGACATTGGTGGTTAACGGAGTAGCGTGAGGTCGGGGTCTGGCTTGGACTTCCTGCATCCATTCATGCCCTTCTAGCATCCTCCACCAGCAGCCAGGCTGCTTTCTCTAGAAGGCACGCCTCTGGCCTTCTTAGGGACCTTCAGAGCTTCGAATCGGCGCATAGGAAATGTTGCGGATCCTCTCGGGGACATCTGGCACACGCCTAGTTCAAAATCCCCGTCCAGGCCCCTCTGCGTTCTGTTCTTCCTCAAGAGCAGCCCCGTCCCTCACTGCTGGGTCCTAGCACAGATGGTCCCCTCTGTCCTGAGCCCTCGCTCTTGGCTTGGGAAATTGCTATCCATCTTTCCAGGATTAATGGAAATCTCACCTCCTCGGGAAATCTTTTCCTGACTCCGCAGGCTGTCACAGTCCCCAAAACACCCCTTGTCCCCTATTGCTTAGATCACGGAACAGGACTTGTGACGGTGTAGTTGGTGAATGGTCACCACGACGTGAGGCCATGGGCTGTAACCAGGTGCCGTGTTACCTACGTGCCTCTGTCGGAGTCTCTGTTGGGTGAAGGAACAGATTAATTCTGGCCCATGCCCTGGACTGTTCCACAGAGTGCGTGCTGTGTCCAGGAGGGCTCTCGAGCCAGCACCCCTTCCCGGTGGCCTTGTGTGACACAGCCTGGGCCAGGTTGTGTCACCTAGCTTCAGGTGCCTTCTGCACCTGCCTCTCTGGCCACATTTGCCCGGACAGGCACTGGTGCCGCCTTAGAGTACCCAGGGGCCTCTCATGGAGGTCAGGCAGGAGGACTCTGTCCAACAGAAGAAATGAGCCCTGGGCGGTGAGTGGCCACCCCATCGGTCACGGGAGGATGTAAGGCAGACCAGTGAGTCAGCAGACCGCACAGTGGGTACAGCAAAGAGCACAGGCAGCACGAGCCGTGGAGAGGCAGCAGGATCCATGCGTAGTGGCCCTTGCTGAACCGCCATCCGGCAGGACCCCAGAGCAGCAAATAGCGTGCGTCCACTTGAGGGGGGGGGACGGCCAGAAGTAGCAGGCTCACTGTTAGGGGACAGCGTGACTGGTGCATTCTGAACAGCGTCCCACTCCTCCTGGGGGCACTGTGCTGAGCTGGTGTCCCGTGTCCCTTCCTGCCAGCAGAGGTGACCGGGCACCTTGCAGCAGGTGGGTTAGGAACTCCGAACCTAGGGTCCTGCGTTACCGCCTAACGCACGCTTGGATGTCTGCAGGCACCTCAAACGAACCAAACGGAAGTGATGCTTCCCCCCACTTTTCCTTGGCTCAGGCAAGGCCTGCATTCTCTACAAAATGCATCCAGAATCCAACTCCCTCACCCCTCCGCTGCCACCCCCTGGGCCCAGTCACCACAATTTGTTGCTGGTCCACTGCAATGCCTCCCAGCTGGGATCCTTGCTCCCACCTCTGCCCTCTCTGATTTCATCTCCCCTCACTCTCTTCCTCATTCCTCCACCCCCCGCACAATGACCTCTGCCCGCCCCTCAATACTCCAAGCATATCCCCACCTCAGGGCCTTTGCACTTGCCGGTCCCGCCTCCCCAGACAATCTTTCCCCAGGCACCCACGTGGCTCAATCCCTCCATTCTGTTCTTTGGAGAGGCCCTTCCCAGCTATCTAATATAAAATCGTATCCCTGCCATTCTCTTGCTCCTTACCCTGCTTTATAATTTTTTAAACATTTATTCCTGCCCGATAGACATTTATTTGTTTGTCTACTGATCTTCCCCTCTCCCACCCCCTTACCCAACCAGGTTGGAAGCTTCATGAGAGCAGAGATTTCGTGTGTGCACGTGTGTGTGTATTTCAATCTTTTCTTCCTGGTGTTCAGATTGGATGGTTTCTATCGATCTGTTTCAAGTTCACAGACTTTCCTCCGTCATCTCATTCCTGCTACTGAGTCTATCCTGTGAGGTTTCTTTTTTTTTTTTTTTTTTTTTTTTAACTTTAGTTCTTGTATTTTTCAGTTCTAAAGTTTCTGCCTGGTTCTCCTTTATATCTTCTATTTCTTTGCTGAGACTTTCTATTTTAATACTTGTTTCAAGACCATTTGCGATTGCCTGTCCCAGCATTTTTACAATAGCTACTTTAAAGTCCTTGTCAGATCCCTTCCAAGCCAGGTGCCATCTTATCAGTGGGGCCTGTTGATTGTCACCTCGTGTGAATTGAGACTTTCACAGTCCTTTTGTGACTTTGGTTTGTATCTTGGACATTTTCGGGATTACCTTACGAGAGTCTGGCTTATGGACGTGTTTATACTCATTCTTTCAGGGGGTGCTTTAAATTCCAGGCTTCTTCCCCAAACCGCCTGCAAGGATTTATGTGCTAGATTTTTCAAATAGGTGTCCATCCATTCTGTCCAGGTCTCACAGTTGTGTTAGCAGGAGGTAAAAGGAGCCTCAGCCCAAAGTCCTTGACTTTGTGGTGTTTAATCACGACTTTATCCCTAGAAACTAGAACCGTTCCTGGCATTTTAATAGGAATTCAATAAATATGTGTTGAATGAGCCCCAAACTGAGCAAAAACAGGTGATTGGTGCTGGGCAGTTTTCAAAGCATATCTGTAATTATTATCTCACTGGTCACCATAGCAACCCTGTGGGACAGCATCCCCATTTTACAGGTGAGGAGACAGAGGCTCTGCGATACAGAACGACTTCCTCATGATCACCCAGAAGCTGGCGTGGCAGGCCGGCCCTCTGACTCTACTCTTTCGCTCTCCCTCCTGCAGAGCCCCCTGCCCATTGCCCTCCAATGGGAAGCAAGGGGATAGCAGGGGTGAGGAGGAGGGGCAGGTGTCCAGAAGGACACAAGAAGCTTTGCTCCAGGCCGGCGGGATCAGACACCGGGCTGGGTCAGCAGGACACAACACCTCCACAAGGGGCAGCAGGATGACTGGTAGCTGAGGCCACGTTCAAGTTCAAAGCCAGCAGAGGATGCGAGGAAGGCCAGGGGAATGTGTCTGATAACTTTCCCAGGACGGCAAGAGACCCGAGGCCAGATGGATGAATTCGTTCTATCGCATCCCTGACATACGGTCCCCCGATCCCAGCTCTGGACAGTCACCTTGGCCCAGAAGTGCCTGTTTTGTGTCACTGAAGTCATCACTTGTTGAGGCAAAGTAGCGAGAGAGGAATCAAAAGCAGTGCCCATCGGACTAGGAGCTCCCTGTGGGCGGGCAGGGACTCCAGGACCCCTCTCCCTGGGGAGAATCAGCCTGGACTCACCAAGACGTGACTCGGAGCAGACAGACAGTCGGATGCTGGCAACAGCCCCACCAGCTGGATTTAAGGCCCTGCTGGGGGGTCGACCATGGGGGTCGGGGTCACATCAGTTCCTGATGACGCCCTCCCCTTTCTGTGGCGCTGGGATTTACCTCCATGTGAAAGCGGGAGCTCTGTGCATCACCACTCATGAAGAAAAGAGGTCACCCCACCTCATGAAGATAAATACCACAGCGTGGCACTGGTGACAGCCTCCCTGGGCTCCCTGTGCCGCGTAATTACTAGCATAATAAATATTATTACAGCAAAACAATTATTGCAGCCAGATCTTTCAGGCAGGTACAGAGGGTTCCGTGAAATACACCTTCCGTGCTGGGCTAACAGGTGCTCCCAGCCAGGGACCGGGGTGAGGGGTGGCGCAGAGGGCGGAGGGGGCCTTTTAAGAAAAGAAAAGCCTCTGAGCGAAGAGGAGAGGTTAACAGCTCACCTGTCTCAAAGATGGATCAATTCTTCCTGCTGAATAGCTCTCCAAACTCTCTGCCCCGCACCAGTCCTGCCTTGGTTTAGGCCCCTAGAAGTCCTCCCCAGGACCCTGCACAGCCTCCAGCCATGGCCCTCCAACGCAGCCCCACCTGGGGTCTCAGTGACGTCTCTAAAATGCAAATATGACGACGCCACCTCCCTGGCTAATGCCACGCAATTTCCCTACCCCATTGCCTTCCAATTCAGGATCAAGTTCAGACTCTGTCATGGCCAACCGGGTCCCTAATGATCTCGCCTCTCTCCGTCTCCAACTCAATCAGTCTCACGCCGCGTCTGTGCCACCGTGGAACCCACCCACCACCCCTTCCACACCCCCTCAGGTTGTTCTTTTCGCCTGGGTTGCTTCCTCTTCCTGGAATGCCCTTCTCTGAGTTCGTTTAGGGAAATTTGTCCATGCCCTTCCAGGTTCAACGCAACAGTCGCCCCTTCCTTGATTGATCCGAGTCTGATGTTCCCTCTTCTGAGCTCGCGGACCCTTGCAAACGTCTCCATCATAGCCGTCCACGCCGACGGTAATGTCACACACGGCTCTTTGTGTATGTCTCTGCCGTCAGACTGGGAGCTTCCTAAGGCCGGGGACCTGATGTGCTTGTCCGGTTTCCTGTCTGACGTTTGGCACGTGGTGGGTGTTCAGCCGGCATGCTGCACAGAGGAGGTAGTGAACGAGCCATCGCGCGGACATGGCATATGACGGTGCTTGGTGGCCGTGGTGCCCTGGACGCATGAGGATCATGCTGCAGCCCGGTGTCCTGATGTCACACACTGGATCCAAATCCTTCGTCGTCTCCCCACTGCCTCTGGGATGAGGTCCAAACCTTTTCCCCTCACCCCCCCTGGCCTGCCTCTTCCTCAGCTCATCGCTTGTCCCTCTGCCTTCCATAGGCTGAGCCTCAGCCATCGGAATCACTCAGCGCTCCCCATATATACTAGACATCGTGGGGCTCCTGGGTCTATGCCCCTGCCATCACTTTACCCTCATGGCTTCGATAGAGCCTTCAGGGCTTAGCTTGGACATCACTCACGCCAGAGGCCTCTCCTGACACCAGCCCCAACCTCACCTACCCCACGCCCAGCACCCCAAGCCGGAGTTAAGTACCCCTCTCCTACCATCTATCATAGCCCTAACACGTTTGGCTAATCTGTCTCCCGCTACCGCGGACTGTGAGCTCCTGAAGAGCCAAAAGCATGTCTCATGACCTGCAACATGAGGGCTTAGCATGCTGCTGGCTACACTGTTGGCATGAAAGGCATACTTACTGAATGGATGAACGAACGAACGAACGAATGAATTCATGGCCGAACAAATAAATTCTACAGCCAACTTCAGCTGCCCTAGCCTTGGCCATAACATCCGATTCTTGTTGGGGCTGAAAAGTTTTTGTTTTTCTGCCTTAATGGGCTATGGGTTTCTACCCTAAATTTAGGCCATGAAAGAACACCTGGGGGGGGGTCCCTACCCTCAGTCTCCTGGTTCTCACCTCCCCCAGCTCAGCTCTGAGCCCCCAGCCTTTGCAGGGAGACGTGCCTGCTACTTCCCGGCATCCATCCCTGTCCCAATCTCCAGGCTCTTGTGAAATATTCCCACTCTGTGATCTCCAGCCAGCTAATCAAATTCCCCTCTGTCAGACGCAATAGACGCTCAAAAGCCTCGTAGTATTAATGTATTATTCATGACGTATGCGTTATTTATCATTAGTTTGTTTATTTATTATTAATTTGTGTTTCATTATTGATAATGACGTGGTTATACTATTAATAAGAAGGCTGGGGAAGGCTGTGCTGTGACCCTTTGCTGACGCCTGACGCTGCTCCAATTCCCTGGTGAGCCAAGACGGGGAGGGGGTCGTCTTTCTTCCCATTTTGTGGATGGGAGACACTGAGGACAGAGAAGGGCGGGATTCGTTCAGTCAGTCGCCTTGCCTCTGAGCTGTATACCAGGGAAGGTGAGGGGGGCGAAAAGCTTCATTAGGCAGCGTGTCCTGAGTTGACAAGAGGGCCAAGGGTCTGGGTTCCTGCAGGAGGCTGATGCTCGTCTCCATCTGGAACCTCGTGCTCTGCTCGTCCCAGGCTCCTTCGCCCGAGTCCATCCGGGGCGCAGAAGCTGTCTTTGCTCTATCTTGTACACGGCACCTGCTCTTTGTGTGTGCGTGCTCCCCAAACCCTATCCCTCTTCCCCCGAGGGCTCATTTCCCAGCCTCCCTTGCGGGATGGTGGGGCCATATGACTGAATCCTGGCAGTGGAGTGTGGCTTCCAGGCCTGGGCCCTAGGAACGGCCTGTGCCATCCTCCCCACCCTCTCTCTGTGCCAGCTACCTGGACGGAGGGGGCGCCGAGGACCTGGAGAGGGGCAGAGCCGTCAGGCGGAAAGAGCCTGGGTACTTGAATGACGTCCTCCCGCGGTCCCCGATGGACAAGGATACGAATGAGGAATAAAACGTTACTGTGTCCAGCTGCTGAGATTTTTGTCACAGCAGTGGTTCTACCAATACGTTCCATTAATATCGTGCACACAGTAGGTACTCAGAAGGGTCTCCGTGAAAACAAAGTGAACGGGCAGATGAAGAAATAAGCCACAAGATCAGTCAATGGTTCTGGTTACATTGTCGTTGAGCTGGGCTCCCAAACCACAGATTACCATGTGGGAGTGGCCTTCTTGATCTTGAATCGGGGCCCTTCTGTTCTACAAATGGATAAACTGAAGCCCAGAGAAGGGAAGAGCCGTGGCCAAGGTCACAGGAACAATCGATAAGTAACTTAAGACCAGGACCCAGGTCTCCTGAAGCAGAGTCCTGGGGCCCTTTCTGCCAGCCCCATCGGCTTCTTTCCAGCTGTATTTCATCGGACAGCCTGCCGTGCCCTCTGGAGCTTTCTCTGCATCCTTGGGGGCGGGTGAGGGGAACCACTGTTTCTCTATCCCTGGGTCAGGCCAGCATCCAAGAACAGGTGGGCCTTCCGGGAGGCAGAAGGCTGTGATGCGGGATGCCCACGAAATGCCCGACGAGCCCTGGCCACCTTGCAGGGCCTCCTCCAGGGCCAGGGCCCTCCCGGGCAGGGCTGGCTGTGCAGCCGACAACGCAGAAGCCACAGGCCGTGGCAGGAAGAAAAGGAAAACAGCTTCCGACCTTGAAGCCAAAGCCCTGGCTTGTTCTGCCGTGGACACACAGGGCAAGTCCCCATGCCTCCCAAGGCCTCAGTGGTCTCCTCTGAAAGAGGGGCTCATGATGCTCACTGCTCAGGGCAATGGTGACATCAAAACGCCTTCTTTGTATGGGGATACTTATCCTCATTTCTGAGGGCTGGGAGGGCCGGGGACAAGGCAGATACAGGGAACTGATTGCCGTGCCCCTCACGAGGGGCGGGTGCAGGTGCGGACCGCCCGGCCATCACTCCCCTGCCTCGGCTGCCCGGCTTCCCCACGGGCTCCCCTCTCGAACCAGCAAGACTGCTCAAAGGACTTTTCTAGAAAGCTTTGAGGCAGACGGCCCAGTTTGGGTTGGCCGTTGGGGCTAAGCCTTGGGAGCACAGAGGCTGAACAGGCACCGTCCTCCCCCACCTTGTACCCTCTACGGAGCACACAGAGCGCCTGGCTGACTTGTGTCCACCTTCCTTCGAGAGCACGAGGACAGACTCGTGAGCCACTGGGAGGCCTCTCTGACTTAGAATAAACTTTAAAATATGGATCACACGTTATTAAGGAATATTTTAAAAGAAAAATAGTTACTACTCAAGGAACATAGTCTAAGCTAGGTTATAAACTGGGCTTAATCAGTAGAACGAGGCAACTTAATGAAAAAAATTACAATTTAAAATAGGCCCACATTAAATAATAATGCCTCAGAAACACAGAGGTCCTTTAGCCTATAAGAATTAGTTGTTGGACTCGGAAGCTAAAGGCATGATAAAGGAATCCTTAATTTTTGGATCTTTTATTTTTCTCTCCCAAAAAGGCATCTTGCATTACACTAGGCTTCCTTCACTTCAGCACCCACGGATCTGGAAATTTGCAAAGGGAATCCGTTCAGTAGCCATCGTCTCCTCCCATCTGTGATTCGGATGGTCCCGATGAAGTGTGGCTTTGCTCACTGGATCTGCGCGGGTGCTAAATAAACTCACGTGACAGAGTTTCCCACTGATGATTCAGGGGATGGGCTCACTTGGCAGAATCAAAGCCCCCGAGTTAAGGCTCTTCAAGCAGGGCGACTCAAGTCGTTAGGGAGGTAGCCTTACGGTCCATGCGACCTCCAACCTTCACTCTGGAAACCACTAGAAATGGTCCCATGGGGGCGCCCGGGTGGCTCAGTTGGTTAAGCGTCCAACTCCTGGTTTCGGCTCGGGTCATGATTTTGCGGTTCGTGGGTTGGGGCCCTGCGTCGGGCTCTGGGCTGGCAGTGCAGAGCCTGTTTGGGATTCCTCTCTCCCTCTCTCTCTGCCCCTCCCCTCTTCACGCTTTCTTTCTCTCTCTCTCTCTCAAAATAAATAAACTAACACTTAAAAAAAAAAAATGGTCCCATAAAGCAGAGTGGTCTCAACCAGGGGCAATTTTTGCATTCCCCAGGGGACGTCTGGCAGGGTCTGGTGATCTTTTTGGCTGTCACAACTGGCATCTACCTGTCGTGGCCGGGGATGTGCAAACATCCTTTAAGGCACAGGAGGAGCCCGGCAATCGAGAGCCGTCCGGCCCCAAACGTGCCTCCGACAGCGAAGGAGAGCAAACTTCTGGAAGGTAGGAATGTGTGCTCAGAAGTTTGCAGGCACGAGAGCCCGAGAGAGCCTGCACACATCCGAACCAGCTGTCTGAAGCCGGGAAGGTGGATTCTTGAAAACCTCCCCCTCGACACGACCCCGGCACCCGCTGTGCCCAACGCCTCTCACCCGAGCTTCTTTACCACCGAAATGGATCAACTCATTCCATCAGAGCATCTCTCCTGCCCTCCAGAACCTATTTGGATTGTGCGATACAAGCATCCCAGGAGAAAGTTCTCTCACGGTCACCCTTGGCCAAATGCATTTATTCTGCAAAGCAAAGGAGCCCAAGCTCACAAAGGGGAGAGTCTGCAGGGCTCCTGCCTCCCAGGGGAGCACTCAGCGCCTCCCTCCTCGCCAATCTTGCTCTTCCTGCTCGGCAGAAGCAATCTGGTCCTCATATTAATACTTTATTAAACGCACGCGTCGTGCAAGATACACATCAGCCTATTACAGCTGTTCAGTTATAGAGCGCCTTCTTGTCACCCGAAGGCTATTCGGGCCTGATTTGCTCACCATCTAACTTCTTCCTGCTTCAGGCCAAGGGACAGATTGAAGTGGGGGGCGGGGGTGAGATGGGGAGGAAGTGGGTCGGTGCGGGGTGAGCCGGAGATATTTACTCCCATCCTCCGAGGCTCCAGGCTTCCTGCTTCCCAGGGAGGACAGAAAGGCATGGGACCTCGACGGAAGAGTTGCACGAACCACGTCCAGGGCCGGATAAAATTCAGGAATGAGACTCCCATGATAGTTCTAGCTCAACTTACCCAAGAACAGCAAGCCTGCTGTGTGCAGGCATTGAGCGGGCCAGCCAGCCCTTCCGGTAGGAACGGGCTTGAGGCGGACCGTGAAAACCGGCCGGCATCCTGCTCCGTTCCTAACTCCATGCTCTGGGAATTCGAGGCTCCAGTCTTCGTAATCCATCGAGCAAGAATCCTGATGCCTACCTCCCGGGGTTGGACAGAATACATGCACAGCGCTAATGTATCACTCAATACACGGCTGACCCTAGCACGGTCGGCACGATTCTATTCCTTTTTAGAAGAAGAATTTATGGCAAAATGCACAAATCTCAAGTGAGCAGCTCGATGAATGTCTTCATATCACACGCTCACGCAACCCCCCCCCCCCCCCCCGGATCAAAACACAGAACGTTCCCAGCAGCCTTGGAAGTTCCCTCGCGCTCCTCGCCAGGCCCCTGCCCCCACCCCAAGGGTACCCTCTGTTCTGGCTTCGCCATCACCGATTACCTTTGCTTCTTGGCCCTCACAGAAATAGAATCACGCAAGACGCGCCCTTGTGTGTCCGGCCACTTTGTCTCAGCACGGTGCGTGTGACATTCATCTATGAGTTGCGTTTATCAGTAGTGTGTGCCTTAAAAATACGATCCCTGGGTAATATTCTGTTGTATGAGATACCGCGATCCATTTACCCATTCTACCACTGAGGGATGTTTCAGGTGGTTTCTAGTTTGGGCGTATTATAAATAAAGCCGATCGTGTCACCGAAATATGAATCTTAGCCCAAGGGGACAACTGGCCAACCCCTTTCTTCCCGGGGAAACTGATCTCTGTCTTCAGCCAGGTCCTGGTGGGGAGGCCCACGGGTGGGTAATGAAGACAAAGGCTGCCTTCAACGTGCCCACGCAGCCCTCTGGGACCTTTGCCCTTCCTCTCAGGGGCACTCGGGATATCCCGTGAGAATGTTGGCCACTTAACTGCCTTTGATGGGAAGGGCTCTTCCCGCCCCTCCTCCTGCCACCGTCTCCTAGGGGCCCATCAAAGCCAATCTCCGACCC
The DNA here is from genome assembly GCF_023721935.1 of Panthera uncia. Classification (NCBI taxonomy): domain Eukaryota; kingdom Metazoa; phylum Chordata; class Mammalia; order Carnivora; family Felidae; genus Panthera; species Panthera uncia. The sequence goes on from NW_026057585.1 coordinate 91,721,934, forward strand.
CTCCCCAAATAGATGGCACTGCGTTTGAAACTCCTTTGCTCGTCGCACGCAGACAAGTCCTTCTGTGTCTCATCGTCACACAAGCCTGTGGGAGGGCCAATATCCCCATTTTTCAGGGAGGAAAACTGAAGCCGACGGATTCATCTACTTGCTCACTTATGAGACAAATAGTTATGAAACCCCTGTTAGCTGCTGGGCCCACGCACCTGGAAAGAGCCAAGAATTAAGCCGGTGGGAGATGCGTAAACGCAGAAGCACACCTCTCGGCAGACTGTCTCCCCTTCTGCATCCTTCAGCCCCGGGCGCCCTTGTATTCTCCCAAACCCTCCGCCTGCTTTCTGCACCATTAGTCTCGGCTCCCGGTGAGATGAAATTCTCTGTGGTTGCTTTTCTCCCCCCTCGATCCTTCCATAATCCACAACAAGCCTTAGGAACACAGAAGCGCCTAATAAATGCTCTGAAACGCACGATGGAGGGTGGAATTGTTGACCTGACGGTGTAATTCTGAATTTCCAAGTCTGCGTTAAGAGAGGCTTGCTCACCCCCAAAGAGCCCTCCCGCAAGTAGGTGTCGCGTGTGTGGGGGGCAAAGCACGTCAAGGTCCAAGAAGGACCCAGCACGCCCTTGCTGGCTGAAGAGGGGATAGGCAGAGAGCCTACAGGGGCAGAGAGCAGTCCCCCCGGCCAGCCAGCGAGCAGACACAGACCTCGGTCCTACACCCACAAGGAACTGAACTCTGCAGCGAGCCGCATGACATTGGAAGTGGATTCTCCCCCAGGATCTCCGGACGACAGCCTGGAAGGCCACCACCTTGTGAGGCCCCGAGCAGGGAAATGAGGCTAGCCCACGAAGACTGCTCGCCTACAGAAACGTGAGCCAAGAGACGGTTGTTGCTTTCAGCCGCCGATACGACATGCTTGTTTGGGACCACGGCAGCCGGTGGCTTCTGAAGCACCAAGCAGACCGCACCACTCCCCTGCTCCAAGGATTCACGCAGCTCCCATCTCGCTGGACAGTGAGAACCAGGGCCTTCTTGTGGTCCGGAAGGCCAGCACAGCTCCCTTGCTTCTTACCACACCCTCTGGCTCACTCTGTCCCAGCCACACTGGCCTCTTTGTTTTTCCGTAAACACCCCAAGCTCATTTGTACCTCAGGACCTTTGCACCTGCTGTTTCTTCTTCCTGGAACGCTATCTTCCCAGCCTATGTGCATGGCTTGCTTACTCATTTCATTTTGATCTCTGCTCATTGTCATGCCCACCGTCCCGCCCGCCCCCCCTACCACCCCCGGCTCCGGAGGCCTTCCTTGATCGCCCAATCTAAAATTCTCCAAAATGCCCACCTAACTTCTCTCCTATCCCTGAAATTGCTTTACTTTGCATAACCCTACGTCTCTGTCTGACACTGTGTTTTAACTTATGTGGATTTAGTAACAATTACGGATACCCTTCTATCCCCGCTGACCAGAACGTCAGCCCCACAAGGGGACAGGCTTTGTCTATCTGTTCACTGCAGTGTCTCCAGCACCGGGGACGGCATCTGGGAATCATCACCACCATACAGTACTTACAGTGAGCGAGGTGCTGTATTAGGTGCCATTTACTACTTTCAGGAAAACGATGAGTCAACACGACCATCCTTCGACATTACGACAGATTATCCTACAGACCAAGCTTCCAAAAGAAAAATCCCACAGGCACGATTCTGTGCTTGCTCACGAATCCTTGACAGCTTCCAGGGTTTTCCCTGACCCTGATTCTGGGCTCCCTTTTGATTAGAATCCTGTGCATAGGGCACCTTGAGTCAGCTGTCCTGGGGGCACAGCTGGGACTCTTAAGGTTTCAGCAGATTTGGAGGCAAAAGGCTCGGGAGGCACCCCCTGGTGGGGTTCAGATCCCAACATATGAATTTGGGGTGGACACAAACATTCCGTCCATAACAGCGACACCGTAATAATCTAACACTTTTCCCGACGAGCCCAGAGAGGGGGAGCGTTTCTAAGTCCTCTCGGATCCTGTATTTCCAACCTCAGTCTGTCTCAAACAACATCGCAAAGGGGGTTTTGAACACCCAAACTGAAATGAGACCGGCCTCGTGTTTTACTTCCAAAGCCGATTCTCGAGGTTAGCTCCCTTCACAATGGGTTGTTTGAGTCATGCTCCTGTAAGCTTCGCTTGCTCACAGCCCCCTTCTCCATCCTTCTCCCTGTCGGCAAGATAAGAAGGGGTCGGGTTAAGACCAAGGATGACAAATGTCCCCTGGACGCATGGGATGTTTTTTTTTCCACGGAGAAGGCAACGTCCCACTGGGTTCTGGAAGAAGAGACCCAGCCTGCTCTTATCAATATTTTTATCTTTAATGACTTCTCTCATCGGTGACTTCAAGAATATTTGTTTATTGCAGAAAATAAATAATACCAGTAACAGTAAAGAAAAAAAACACCCTGTCCTCACAAAGGCATTGCTGATAGTTTGGAATCCTCACCCCCACCCCCATCAACATTTTAGTGGGACTCAGTGACATGGTGTCATTGGACATGTAAACCCAAATTGTCTCATGCCCAATAATGAGGGTTAAGGTGGTTTTTTTTTAAGTTTATTTATTTATTTGGAGAGAGAGAGAGAGAGAGAGAGAGGGAGAGAATGCAAGCGAGTAGGGGAGGGGCAGAGAGAGAGGGAGAGAGAGAATCCCAACCAGGCTCTACACTGTCCGTGCAGAGCCCAACTCGGGGCTCAATCCCAAGAACCGGGAGATCACGACCTGAGCCGAAACCAAAGGTCAGGTGGCCCCGTGAGGGTTAAGTTCACGTGTCAACTTGAAGGGGTCATGGGGGGCCCAGGCTAAACATTATTGCCGGGCACGTCTGGAAGGGTGTTTCTGGATGAGATTAGCGTTTGAATCAGGGGACTCCGCAAAGTAGCTTATCCTTCCCGGCGTGGGTGGGCAGCCGCCACTCCATGGAGGCCCAGGAAGAGAACGGAAGACAGAGGGAGGAGGAATTTGCTTCTTTACTGGCTCTCAGGTTCTCAGGCGTCTGGACTCAGACCGAATCACATCACTGGCTCTCCCGGGTCTCCAGCACGCAGACGGCAGATCGTGGGACTTCTCCACCTCTGTTTCTCTGGAGAGCCCCGACTCACACAGATTCCTAGACCCGAGTGGGGTCTAGAGGGAGAGAATCTTGGGGATGAGTTTTCTGGCTTGGTTCTGGCGTTTCCGGAACTGGCTCTCTACTCTGATTGGAGCTGCTCTCACAGAATATCCCAGACCGAGGGGCTTATAAACCACAGAAATGAGCTTCTCACAGTTCTGGAGGCTGGGAATTCTAAGATCAAGGCGCTGACGCATTGAGGGTCTGGTGAGGGCCCCTTCTTGCCGCGTAGATGGGCTCTTGTCTCCGTGTCCTCGAAGGGTGAGGGAACCCTCTGGGGTCTCCTTCATAAGGACGCCGATCCCATCCGTGAGCGCTCCGCCCTCGTGACCTATCACCTCCCAGAGGCCCCACCTCCTCATGCCATCACCTTGGGGGTTCAGATCCCAACATACGAATTTGGGGTGGACACATTCAGTCCGTCACAGCAACACCGTCACAATCTAAAACTTTTCCCAACCAGCCCAGAGAAGGGGAGCTCTCGTAAGTCCTCTCGGATCCTGTGTTTCCAACCTCGGGCTGTCTCAGACAACATCGCAAAGGGGGTCTCGAACACCTAAACTGTAAGGAGAGCACTTGCAACTATGAAGGAGTTTCTCCGGCAGCCCCCACCCCGCTGCCCAGCTCAACAGGGAGGCAGGATATGGCCTGAGAGGTCAACTTGTCCGTCCCCCTGCCTCCAGGCTGAAACCAGGCCACGAATTGGATGCGAGCCCCATTCCTCTACGATTTCCCCCTTCTCTCCGTTCTTGCCCCCCCTGCGTCTTTGTTTCCAGGACCGAGGGAAACCGATTCTCGTGCTCCCAGGGCAACGGGATGCGGACCGCTTTGTCTCCATGTTTGCAAATCTGAGCGACTCTTCCCCGAGACCCGACCTTCCTGGGACCTCCTCCCTTTCACTCCCCTCCGTCCCTGAGCCCAGATGTCACACCAAGCAGTTGGCACTCAGAAGGTAAGCTGGCAGCCACATAATACTAACAAGTGGACACCACCCCCCGATCGGGGGGACCTGGGTGTCACCCGTTGCTTGGAGGTCGTCCGGGTCCTGGCTCACATTAGGTGCCTTTCAGGTGGTTATGAATGAGAAGCGACAGCAGCGGGAAGCAGACCACGGCGGCTAAGGGCCTGTACCCTGGGGCTCGACTAGCTGGGTTCGAATCCCTGCTCTGCCTTGGGCAAGTGACTGCGCCACCCTGAGCCTCGGTTCCCCCATCTGTGAAATGGAGACCACAGCAGTCCTTCACAGGGTCAGAGGAGTTCATGAACTCGTATTCTCAGAGCAGTGCTCGGTACCTGGCTAGCCCTCCAGACCACAGAGCTTTTACGATGGTGTTGTTATCATGGGCTGAACCCTGTCAGACACCTTGATATCTGCTGTATGGACTCTCCACAACCACCAATAAGACAAGAGCTGGTCACAGCTTGCAGATAAAGGACACAAGGCTTAGAGAGGCACACGCCAAACTGCGGCCCTCCCAGGGTCAAATCCTGCCCGTCGCCTGTTTTCGTAGGGCCCACCAGCTCAGAATGATTTTTAGGTTTGTAAATGGTTTGCATTTTAAATGGCTGTATAAGTACCCACGTAACATATTTGATTTTACCTCTCAGCCTGGAAACCTCTCTGGCTCTTTCAGAAAGCGTAACCCCAGGCTCAGAAAGGGCTACAGGCTGGGGGTGGCATTCCGAGTCCCAAACGTGTCCCTTTTCAGACAGACCCTGCTGTCCTCGTTCTAGCAGACGTATCCCCCCCCCTCAGCCCATGTGAAGGAGATTCAAACACCTTTCACTCATTTACTCGTTCAATGGCTGTTTATCAAGGCCCACAGGCAGAGCCAGCCACGGGCCTGTCCTCACGAGCGTTACATCACTTGATACCTAGGGCCGCCTGTGGTGAGCCTTGCCATACCCGAGCTCTGGGGTCTCTACTGAAGGATTCTGGGGTCTCTACTGAAACTGGATTGACCAGGAATCTCCTCTGGTGGCTGAGAGGTTATGACCTTCAGGGAAAGCCCCCCGCCGCCCTCCCCACCCACCCCGAGAAGCTCAGGGATTTCAAATCCCACCATCGCACACTGGCCCGACATATTCGGTTCCTCCCCAGGGCCCTAGAATCCTAGAGAGCATCAGGAGTGATGTCTCTCACGTACCACGCGGCCCCGCGTGGGGCCAGTGGGCCAGGCCCAAGGTGCCTCTCCCTGGGGCGGCCAGGGCTTAGCGGATGCCTGCTCTGTGCCCTCATTGAGTGTCATTGTTGACATTTCTCCCTTCCCTTGACTTCGCCGTCCAGCAGGTTCTGATGGTGTCGATCGGAAACGGATACGCCGATTTAGGCAGGGAGGAAGGGCCACCAGAGTGTAATCAAAGTGGTCGTCCAATCATCGAGGGCATGATAAAGGCTCCTGGTGTTCGCCGTGGGCCAGCTTCCTGCGCCAGCCCCTGCCGGCCCGAGGAGTGTGAGATAGCATCGCTCAATCTACTTTGAATACATGGAGAGCTATAATAGGCTTATGAAAATATGGGTGTTTACAGCCTTGTTCTCGTCATGGGAAAACTGATGCTGGGAAAGTGCACGATAGAAATCTGACATGCGGGGCACCTGGGTGGCGCAGTCGGTTGGGCGTCCGACTTCAGCCAGGTCACGATCTCGCGGTCCGTGAGTTCGAGCCCCGCGTCAGGCTCTGGGCTGATGGCTCGGAGCCTGGAGCCTGTTTCCGATTCTGTGTCTCCCTCTCTCTCTGCCCCTCCCCCGTTCATGCTCTGTCTCTCTCTGTCCCAAAAATAAATTAAAAACGTTGAAAAAAAAAATTAAAGTAAAAAAAAAAAAAAAAGAAATCTGACATGCTTGGAGGATGTGAATGGAGTTAAAAGTGAAACGGGCAGGCGGGAGGCAGCGGGGCAGGGGGGGGGGAGGGGAGCTGGGCGGAAGGAGCCCGGCAGGCCCGGCACGGAATGTTCCAGTCGCTCAGTGCTCCCCGGGACTAAATTGGCCACTCCTGAGGTGGAAAGAGGGAGGGGAGGTCAGGGGGAGGGAGGACTGAGGTCACAGATTTAATATCTGGCTCATTTGTAGGTGGGTTTAATCAAGATTGGAGGACGGAAATAAATGATTCCACTTACGCACAGGGCACAGAAACGGGCCCAGGTGCTTTGGAGCTCTTACCGCTGGTTTCTGGGAGGTTCCACTCAGAACGCTGAGGCTCGGATGTAAAACTTAAAATCTTGGGAGTGGGATGGGGGAGGGAGGCCTGTGAAGAAGGGCCAATCCTCATGGTCCAGTCGGGGGCAAAGGGGGCCAGGCCCCAGGGATAGGTGCCCCCCTTACTATTTCCCTGAGGAGGGACAATAGCTGGGTCCCAGCCCCTGGATATCCCGGATCAAGTCTGATGTCCATCACCAACGTGCAGAAGGAGCTGGGACCAGAAGTCTGTTGGTGTGGCTTACAGACCTGCTGGGAAATTTCTGGTCGAAAGATTTCTCTAGCTCTTTAATATTCCAGGGATAATTGTGTCCCTAGGTAGGAAAGCCTTCCCTTCAGCAACAACCTTAAAATGTTCTTGCTGCTGGATCAGTCCTCTGAGCCACAGTCCGGACGCCACCATTTCTCCTGCTCCACAACCCTCACTGGCTCCCCAGTGCCCCGGAGGCTGAAGTCTGCACTCCTCAGCCCTGCCAGATGTCAGTCCAGCTGCCCCTTAGCCTCTCCTCCAGGGAGCTCTGTCCCCCTCCCAGTACACGCTCAGTCCCTGACCCAGCCACCCGGGGCCGCTCAAGGACATCCCTTCCTCCAACATTTTGCTGTTCCCTTTGCCCAGAATGCCCTCCTCGTCCTTCAGTATCCTTCTGGGCTCCGTTAATTGGTCCCTTGAGGGCCTTCCTAATTTCACTTCCCCTTGGTGTAAGGGGAACACTGTATCTTTGCTTCCATAAATGCTCGTCTCTCTGGCAGGGTCCCCGTCTCATGTAAAGACTGTCATCTCTTTACACACCCATGCCTGGCTTAGAGCAGGATGAAGCAGTCGAGGACGGGATGGGGGTCCCATCTCAGCAACACCCTGCACGGGGCCGTGCTAAGGTAGATAAGGCCCACGACACTCCGAGCAGGGCCAGTTTAGTGGCAGAGATCACCTCCAAGGGCACTAATGATCCCCACTATTCGAGTGAGGAAGGTCTAGCCGAAGGGTAGCAGGTAGGGTGAAACTTGTCCCCCAGAAGATATGTGAATGCCTTTCCCTTGGCACCTGTGAATGCGGCCTTTCTTGGAAATAGGGTCTTTGCAAACGCCGTCAAGATGAGGGAGGGCCCGGCCCCAATATCTGGTGCCTTTATAAGGATTGGGAAATGTGGACACAGACCCACGAGGATGCCATGTGGTGACGGAGGCAGAGACTGGAGGGACACATCGACAAGCCAAGGACTGCCGCAGGCTGCCGGCCACGCCAGAAGCCGGAAGAGGCAGAGGGAGAATTCGAACCCAGGTCCCCTGCACGGGTCCCCCCCACCCCCAGTCCCGTGGCCAACAGAGTCTCGGGGGGTCGCAAGCCCTGAGGGGGCGTTCCCCAGGGGTGCCCGCCACCCCCCCACCCCCGCCATCATCCCTCTGCAGGCTGTGCGATGGCCCGGGGAGGGGGGGGCTGACTCCCCAGGAGCATGAGCCCAGGAGGCGGGACCACCTCACCTGACGAAGTGGGGAGGGGGGCGCAGCTCCCGATAAAACTTTGCCCATTTGTTAACATGTGTTCCAAGCCCAGATTACCGGGCGCGGAGCAGACAATGCAGGCGATTAAACAGCGCTTTTGCGAGCTCAGTGGCTGTGATTGCCAGAGATGACAGATAGTGAAGCGTTGGAGCCGGAGGTGGGGGTGCCCGGGGGCGAGGGGGGGTGGCTGCTGGCTCCCTCAGGCTCCGTCACCACCACCACAGGCAAGGTAACAGAAGGCACAGTCCCCGTCAGGCAAGGGCAGCGTCGCCAAATCAGAGACCCACAGAGTCGCCGGGTCCGGGATGCTGAGGGCTCTACGGGCAGAGGACGCTCTATGCGACTGTCCCGCTGGGAGATGTTTGGAAGGGTGGTGCCCACGCTGCGCTCGGCAGACCTGAGCGATCTGGGAGGGGCCGGGGCATGAGGGAGTCCAGGGGCAGTCACTGCTGTGACAGGGACACTCATGGAGGTCTTACTCGGGTCGGACACCCTGCCTGTCTTATCTAATCTTCACTGTGTGAGAGGACTTCTAACGTTATCCCCATTTTACAGATGATGAAACAGAGGCTCGGAGAGGTCAAGTTATGTAAACACATCACCTGGCCAGCCAGTCAGTATCGGGGGCAGCACTTGAACTCGGGGGCACCTCGCCGATGGGACACAGAGTCCCCAAACTGCTCTAACTGGAGCAGGTCCCCTTTTACCTGTTTGACACAAAGTTGTGCGTAAAGCCGTGTGCTCTGGGAGGACATTGGTCTGGTTCATGCGCCTCAAGTAAAGTCCTCGAGCCCTGGAGCCACCGCCCTGGAGCCTCGTCCCTCCCTGCAGCCCGCGCCCCGAGAAAGTTGCTGCAGGGCCCCTCTCCTCGATGCCAGGACCGTCGGTCCCCTGTTGGCCACTGTCCCTGTCTGCCCCTCTGCCCTGTGTGCCACCTCCTGGTGCCCGCTGCTCCCTCTCTGTCCAGCCCTTGGGTACTGCACCTGGATTGCGTTCCTGATCTCTCCAAGATGCTCCTCTTTCAGGGTCCTCCTTGCCCCCCCTAACCCCCACACAGGCCACCAGCTTGCATCTGGCCCCATGCCTGGGGCATCCCAGCCTCAGTCCCAGACCCACCAACAAGAGGGATTGGGCAGATGAGAGGGAGAGAAGCACCCCCACCTGTCCCACGGAGCCTGTGTGTGTATGTGGCGAGGGCAGAGGGACCACAGAGGCCTTCCCACTGTCATTTTATGCCAATTCTTTGCAAACCACAAAGCCTTTAACCTCCATGATCTCCTTAGATCCTTGCAACACCCCAAGAGTTAAGTGCGGCCGGGAGGGGGGGTGACCGGCCTCGGGTCACCCAGCTATGATGCGATGCCCAGGCCTGTGTTCCTCCTGGTACCTTTGCTTCAATACTCTGCCCTCCCTCTTGACCCCCTACATTTTATACGGTTGGCCTCACTCCCTAATTTTAGAAATTTTCCCGGCCCGGAAGGACCACTGGTTTTGCTACAGCATGAGGAACGCGCCTTATCCAACATCACAAACTCATCTGGAGACCGTCTGTATTTTTCAAGCCCTGGCGGGGTGGTTTGTCCGTGTTTTATAGCTAGGAAAATAAAAAAAGGAGAGACAAATGAGGAATGTCCTCCCCCAGTAGCCTGCGGACCTGGCCCGCGCTCTCCTGGGTCTCGCTCTGGCAGCCGCCTCCCTCCCTGCACAGGTCGGGGCCACCCTCCCGCCCATTGGCAGTCCAGGAGAAAAACGGTAGGCGAGACACCTGCCCCAGGGCACTGGAGCTGGCACCCAAGACTGGGGCACGTGCGACGCCCCGGAGCCCGCTCTGGGCGCTCTCCCCCAGCCCTGACCTCCACGGGCTCTTACTCTGGTAAACAGACACCCTCCCCACCCCGCGAAGTCGACCCCGACCGTAGCCCATGCACAAAATGGGACATTCTACTCAATCCCATGTTGATCTTGAGATACCTCGTCATCAATTGTCAAAAGACAGCAAAACATCATCTACGCTGAAAAACTGAAATTTTATTAAAAACCATCTCTGCGCAAATGTCTGTAAGGGATCAGGAGCCTCCTCTGCGCCAAGTATTTTAACTTGGACTTTTTAAATTCTCATCCCCTTTTACAGATGGAGAAGCTGAGGCTTGGGGAGGTGGGCAGGTCTGCCCAGGAAGCACAGCTAAGAAGCAGCCACCCCAACAATACCCACCCCTACTAAGAGCAGATTCATCTGCTGGGCATTGTTCTAAGCCCTCTGCTTTCCTCACAGCGGCCCCCTTTGAGTTAATCTTGGTTATTTCCCCACTTGCTAGATGAGGAAACAGGCTCAGAGTAGGTAAGCCACAAACCCAAGGCCACACAGCTGGAGTGGCAGAACCAGGACTGGAACCCAGGCAGGCTGCCCAATCCAGATCCTGGGTTCAAGTACCACCTGGTGTGGTCCAAAGCCCACCCTCTTGCCTTACACCCAGTGGCCTCTCAGGAAATTCTGTAGCCAGTCTGGGATTCTGAGCATCAGCTGACATCAGGCAAGCTCATTCATTAGAACATCTGGCTGGATGAATGGCCTTGCTGAAGGCAGCGTTTGTGGGGGGACTATGGGTGCAGGAGGATTCCCAAGGTCCAGAAAGGTTAAGTAACTTGTCCAAGGTCACACAGCTTACTGTGGGCTGACGGAGACCCACAGTGAAGTCTCCGGTCTTGGGTTCCGGAATCCCAGGTCTTGGGCTCTCACACCTCCTGCGTTCAAGGGATCCCTCCCGAGCCCACGGTCCCCCAGGCTTGCCATCCGGGGCCACACCACCTCTTTTCTCTAGGCCTCGCTGCCCTCCAGGTGCTGACGAGGCTGGGTTGCCTGCCCATGACCTTGGGAAGGGACAGGAGTGGTTTTAGCAATCTAAACACACTCCTTCCTCGCATCAAGACACCCGAGCACTGAGTGATTTGTATGCTTGGAGCACGTCACCTCCTTTCAGGAGACAGAGAGGCTGCCTGAAAAGTCATTTTTCAGCATTTGACACAAAGTCTCTTTCGCTCTCTCGCGAAGCCAGATAACCATCAGCAGCCAGGCCGATTAGAAAAAATATATACTTGGTACCGGGAAGCTGGGGAAAGAGAGGAAGCCAGCCCGTCAGCCTTCCTTCACTCATTTGGATGGGACGTGGCACGGCTTTCCCACTCGGCGCTGCGGCGGGGGCAGAAGGTTATCTTCTGGACAGATTGGCGTCCTGGGAAAACAGCGCCTTCCTGGGGTGGTGGCCCAGGCCTGGGCTTGGGAATCACGAGAACAAGAGTTCAAGTCCCAGCTCTGACGCTTCCTAGGGGAGTGACCTCAGGCGAGTCACTTCCCCTCCCAACGCCTCAGTTTCTCCCTCTGACAAATGGGCATAATAACGGGGCTGTTATGCGGCTCAGGTAAGATAATGCATCGCGAGCACCCGCATCAGAGTCTGGTGAATAGTGAGCCATCGATAAATGTCAGCTCTGATTTGGATCGTTTGGCGGGGGGGGGGGGGGGGGGGGCAACTTTAGGACCCGTGGAGCCCCGTGCTAAGCTGTGGCTGTGAAAACAGGCCTCAGGCTCTCTTCCTGACGTCTAAGTGTATTGGCTGTCGATCTCTGGGCCAGGCAGTGTATATCTCAACACACTTCTGGGCCTGGCAGGCAAGGGAGAAAATCGGACCTCACCAGGCACGGTGGGTGGGCTCCACGGCCAGGAAACGGCAAACAGAGACCAGTTCTCTCTCTTCCCCTTGTGTGCCACCACCCGCACCCCCACAGCAGAAACGATGCCCCCTACACTCAGCAGGGACTCAGGAGCTGTCCAAGACATGGCCCCTCCTCCCTGCGTGCAAACCAAATCGAATCCCGGTCAATATAGAATCGGTTCGGTGAGCATTTAGTAATACCCACACCTCTCCCCTCGCTCCCCCCCACCCACCACCCCGGCATCTGTTCAGCCCGCTGGCACCTTTCCCTGGGATCACGGGACAGCCTCCTTCCTGCCTCCCTGCCTCCAGCCTCGCAGAGCAGAACGCTCTTGCCAGCTTCGGTCCCCACTAAGCCCCTTCAAAGTCTCCCCCACCCCAGTGTCTGTGTCAAGGGGAAGGCCACCCCAGGAGAAAGCCCCAGCCTCCTCATCTGAGCTCCCCTTGCCCACCTTCTCTCTGGACGCACCTGCCAGCCTCAGCGAGTGCCTGCAGTTCTGGAAGGCTCTGAGCTCTCACGGCTGCTGGCAGGGCTTGGCACCTGCTGCTTATTCCTTGTGCGGCGACCTTCCCTCTCCTTCCGCATCAGCGCACTGCCTCACCTGTCACCTTCTGTGGGAAGCCTTCTCTGCCTCGGGACTGGGCTCCCCGCTGGCTCCCACGGTCCCCTGCGCTTCCCCCATGGACGGTCTCCGTCTGCGTGCCTGTCACCCCTCCAGACGGTCTCTCATCCCAGGCTGTGTTTTCGGTTTCTGGCACACAATTGTGCTCAGTAGCTACGTGTGGAATGAGAGAATCCACGGGGCACCTACTATGTGCTGCTTCACGTGTCAGGCACTGGGAACACAGAAGAACCAAGCCCAGCACCTTGCCCGGGGGAGGTCAAGACTGAGCACCAGGGTGGATGCGACTTACCAACAGAGAACGTCAAGGTGCAAAGAGAACAGAATTCGTTCCAGACAGACACAGGCAACAGGGCGGGGGCAGCTTGGCGCAGGGACTGACACGTCCTAACGGAGTGAGGGCATCTGGGGGGGCTTCCCAGGGAAGGTCCCTGGTAGGTGCTGAGTGATCCGGAAGGTGAACAAAGAAGGGAAAGGAGGGGTCCCTGTGAGCCTCCCATCTATCCTTGGAGCCCCGCCCACCTCCAGCCTCCTCGTGCTGTGCCGCTGGAGGCAGGGGGCGCCCGGCCCTCCACGGGAGACAGTCTGGTGTTGTGCAGGACCGAGCCCTCGCCGGATATGCTCCTGGGTTCGAGTCCAGCCCTGCCACTTTGTCCCCATGTGACCTTGAGTAGGACGTTTAACCTTCAGGAGGTTCCCTGAGATTGGAGTGACGTTATTATCCCCCTTCAAGAGGGGGCGTCCTGGGTTGATCAGGGTCCCCCAACATTCGCGTCCACCCCGCACATCAGAATGTGGTCTTCTCTGGAAGTAAGGTCTCTGCAGAGGTGATCAGTTACAATGAGAGCCCTTACTAGAAGAGGAGAGACAGACCCACAGGGAGAGTGCCGTGTGGCAGCGACAGACAGAAAGGGGCGTGTCCACAAGCCATGGGACGCCAAGAATCACTGAGGACCAGCAGGGCTAAGGAAGGATCCTTCTCTGGAGCCGCTGGAGGGAACTCGGCCCTGCCAACGCCTTGATTTCAAAGTCTCACCTTCACGGCCGTGAGAGAATAAATTTCTGTTGTTTTTAGCCATCCGGGTGGTGGTAATTTGTTAGGGCGGCCCCGGAAAACGGACAGGGGGGATGTAAGAGCCAAAATACGGAGTTCGCGCAGTTAGCAAGGAGCCTGCACCGAGTGGACGCCCCCAACACGTTAGTGCTCGTTGCTTTTTATTAATCCAACAGGTGCGCCTCCCTTCCCTCCCTCCTCCAGGGGCAGAGGCCTCCTGGCCTTCCCCTGCCGACCTGCCCGCCGCAGCTCGGTGCACACCCGGCTTCTTCCTAAATTCTTCCCATCATCTTACATGCGCTCCCGGTCCGGGACTCGGAAAACGAGCCACAGGATCGTTTCTACATCGAGTCGGAGTCTCCGGGTCAAAAAGTATCTCAGAGGCTGACTCCTCGAGTTCTCTCCCGGTTCCTGAACGTCCTCTAAACCACGGCACCGTGTCCGTATGCTCACAAATACCCTCCCTGCGTGTGCCTGTGCGCACACACACACACACACACACATTCAAATCCTAACGGGCAGTATGACCCTAGTCCAGTTGCTGAATGTTGTTGGTCCTCAGTGTCCCCGCTGCGGACCGGGCTGTGGCCTCTGTCCTCTCTGGGCCCCAGGGCAGCCACAGGACAATGGTCCAGGGGTGGTCACTGTGACTGCAGCAGACATGGCTCTTCTAGAGACTTCACAGATACGTCACCTCACCGACTGCTCCCATCGACTCTATCAGGAGGTTCTCGTTCCCATCTCGTGGATGAGAAAACTGAGGCACAAAGAGAGGTTAACTGACATGCCCTGGCAGAATCAGGATGCAGCTCCAGGGGCCCGGCCCAGGGCTGTGCTCACCCCACAGCACTGCAGGAGCCCCGGGCAGGTGACAGCATCCTCATTTCACAGAGGCAGGAAACAGGCCCCAGGACACTGAGCTGGTGAGTGACAGAGCCGAGGGGCAAACCCAGGCTTGCTCGGCTCCAAAGCAAGTACTTGGATGGTGGGGGCTCTTCTGCCGCCCGGAGCCTGGGGAGGGACAGACAGATGCACAACCGATAGCGAAAGGGACGCCCGTTGGCCCAGGACGCAGCAGGGGAAGGGACGGTGGCACCCGACTCTCAGAACAGGCAGGTGCCGCATGCCCGGGGTCGGACGCGGCCAGCGCCTGCCACACAGGCCTTCTGCCCTGGCCCCACCCATCCCCTCCTCCATCCCCAAGACCCACTGAGGGAGCCAGAACCACCTACTGTCCTGAGACCAGAGGCCCAGGATGCAAACGGCTCTGAGCATCAGGACACGGGAGGCGGGGACCGGATGGAGACCCCAGCAGATGCTGTGTTCAAAAGAGAATCACAGGAAAGCAGTGACAAATGGGGAACTCAGCACAAAAGCATCTAAATGATAGGAGAAAAACAGAGCCAGATGGGCCTGGCCTCCCCAGCCAGCAAGGCTGTCACAGGCCAGCACGGCTCAGGCCGCCTGTTCCGGCACCACTGGCAAGGGCCCGCCCCGTGTGTCCCCTGCCCAGCCGGCCTTTGTGGAGAGCATTCCCTTTGCCTGGAATGCCCCTCTCTGTTTATTCCCTCTTCCACCCCAGAGTCTTTGGCAAACCCTAGCACAATCTGCTCCCGCTCATGGAATCCCACTCTGGTTCCCGGGACTTCCGTTATCCCCGTCTGTGTGTGATCCACGTGCAAGCTTATCCTTTGATCCCACGGCTCCCGTGGGCACAGGACATCAGTTCTCAGGGCAGGTCTTTCCCACCCGCTGCCTCCGAGGCCCCGATAATAACCCGGCCAGATGTGTGCTTATTCCCACTGGACACATGGGACCCAGAGAGGGCAAGTGACCGGCCCGAGGCCACACAGCTAGAAACCGTGAGAGGCAGGACAGGACGTCAGACACTTCCCTTGCAGTCCAGCGCCCTGGCCAGCCGAGAGGAGTGCTTGGCGCACAGCAGGTGCTCAGCCAGGAAGGGGAGAATGAAGGGGGTCGCTGAGGTTGATGCAGTCCCTCCCTTTTCCCCTCGGAATTTTCTCCTTCTGGGCTCCTAGAGTTTCTCGGGGTCACCCCGCAGCCTGAAACCCTGTTGCGGGGAAGGGAATAAGGAAGGGGGCTTGGTACACGTGCTACACCCACCTGCCACAGCATCACCCCCAGTGGGCCAGCCTAATGCCACCTCCCCCATCCCCCGGCAGATTTGACCACTGCCCGCCCAGGACAACCCCAGCTCTCCCCTCAATCACAGGCCAAGATCACCCCACGATAAGGGCCAGCTGAGAGCACCCTTGCTTCGGGGAGATGGCGTGATATCCGGCCATGTTTTACAAGCTCACAAATCCGCGATAAGAGCTGGCCAGTCGGCTGGCTCCAGCGAGATAAGGAGATGCCCACCTCTCCCTCCCTTGGCCCGCTGAGCACCCACGCGGGGAAGAAAGATGCAGCCAGAGCTAACATGTGGGGAGAGCCTGCTGTGGCCCCCACGCACCCCCTCCCCAGCCCCCCAGCACCGGCCCCGCCCCCAGAGGAAAGGGGCGGAGCTGTTTGCTCCTCCCTGAGATCGCCCGTTGGGGGTTTGGGCAAATGTCACCGCTCACTCACTGGGCGCCGGGAACCACACGCCATCACTTGCTTGCCTCCAACAAAGCCTAGGGAGCCCTTGCTGGGCTCCAGGATACAGACCATGAGACCATGAGAGCTGCGTGCAGGGGGCCTTGCAGGGGAGCGCAGGAAGTGTGGGAAGGAAGGCAGGCAGAGGGGAGCGGGCTGTGGTCCTCAGCTGGCCCCCTGGGGGCTCCGGAGCTGAGATGACCCTGAACTGAGGCAAGAGGACAGCACCCTTGTGTCCCACCAAGCAGCCATTGGGTGGGGGATGAGCCCAGCCGGACCCCATGCCTCTCTGGGCTCTGATCCTAGGGTTCTCTGTCCCGATCGTCACCGCGGTGATCCAACAGCAGCACCAGCGTATCTCTGACTCTCGTGGGGACTCCCACCCCTCACCCCTACGGCACAGAGAGGCTGCGGGGGCCACATGTCCCCAGCACCACAGGCCAAGGATGGCATCAGCTTGGCCAACCAAAGGGCAGTGGTTCTGGATAAAGTCCCGAGGGGCAGATGACCCAGGTTCAAATCTCAGCTCTGACACATTCTAGCATGCATCCTTGAGCGAGCGGCTTCCCTGCCCTGTGCCTCAGTTTCCACCCAGAACTGGGAACCGTAAATACATCACCTTCCTCTCGAGAACCGGAGGAGCCAACCTTCGTGAAGCACTCAGCGCGGTGCCTGGCACGTGGGAACCCCACCGTGCACCAGCCATGACCACCACCATCGTCACCTGGCTGAGGATACTGCCACTGGGGGGGGGGGGTCTCCACGCCAAGTCGGTCCCCATCCCCGCCCCTCTGACTGACGACCTCCAAGAAAGCCCAAGTTCCAAAATGTCACGGTCATTAACTTATCTTCTCTGCTTTCTCTTCCTCCCCGTATATTTTACTTCGTGAGGATGTGGCAAAACTCCCCACTCCCAGCTAGCGACCCAGCCTTCCCTGCAGTGATCTAATCAAAGGCCATATTTTACCGGCATGCACTAACCCAAAGGCCATATTTCATGGGGGCGATCTAATCAGCAAACTGTATTTCCAAGGTGGAGATCTAAACCCATGGGTATATTTCATGGCTTGAGATCTAATCACGGGGCAATATTTCCTAGCGGGGATCTAATCCCAGGCGTATATTTTATGGTTGGGGCATCAGAGATGCTCAACGTGACTTTTTACCCTTCTACATTAAAATATATGTGTATTTTTATGTTTCAGGAAAAGGGAAAGTATCCTAGCACGCCCCAACTTTGCCAACGGCTAGGTCACTGCTAATAAACGGTAGGTTGTTTTTTTGTTTGTTTTTTGCCAAGTGGGGATTTGTCCGGCCCTCTCTGGTGTCACCAAAACCTCTTGGGACGTAAGTGGGTTGGCAGGTTCCTCTCGCATCTGGGAAGGATCCGTCTCACCCCTCAGTGTCCAGGCAGCACTACAATTCCTTCCTTCATTCATCCATTCACTCATTCCTTCAACAAATGCTGAGTGCTTGCTGGGTGCTTGGAATCACTGATCCAGAGGGAACAAGATATATATACCACCTGCCTGGGCTCATGTTTGTGACCCCTCCCTCCCAAATTCCTATGTTGCAATGCTAACCCCCACGGCGATAGTATTTGCGGGGGGGGGGGGAGGCTCTGTGAGATAATTAGGTTTAGATGAGGTCCTGAGGTGGGTTTCCATGATGGGATTAGAGTCCTCGTACCGAAGAGAGACCAGAGCTCCCTCCCCCATCCCTGTCTCTGTCACTCGAGAGAACACCATGAGAAGGTGGCCGAAGGCAAGCCAGGAAGAAGGTTCTCACCAGGAGCTGAATCGTCTGGCACCGTGGCCTTGGAGCCTCAAGAACACACAGCCTCCCAAGCTGGCTGGGCCACCTCCCTTGCCACCAGAGACTGCTGTACTGGGAGAGGCAGATGCGCAGCACACAGTCCCAAGTGGGATGATGGCTGTATTAGGATCTGTGCCCTGAAGATACGGAGAGAGAGGCTGTGAGCGTGTGGACCCCAGACCCAGCCGGGGAGGCCAACCTCGGCACGCGGCCTGGGAATGGTGACCGGTGGGGGAGGCATAGGAACCACCCAGATCCACCAGATGACATGAGGTGGGGTCAGGGAGACCGGGAGAGGAGGGAAGGGAATTCTAGGTGGTAAGAAAGGCATATGCACAGGCTCCGAGGTCAGGTGGAACCTGTTCGATCCGAGGGACAGGAGAAGATCACTGGCTTGAGAGGCAGACGGACCCATGCTGCTGGGATAATGACCCAGGCCTGACACTTCTCAGCTCAGGTGCCTGGGGCCAGCTGGGCTGGGCTTCGGTTTCCTCACCGGTCAAGCAGGATAAGAACAGTACCTACTGCTGAGGATTTTGAACTCTTTCCTATAAACAAAGGGAAGCCTCCCGACGATTTGGGGAAGGATCAGATTAGCATTTTTCAAAGGCCCTGCTAGCCGCTGCTTGGAGAATGGATTCCAGGAGGGCAGAAAGGAAGCAAGGGGCCCCGCTAGGATGCGACTGAACATTCAGGGGAGAGATGCTGGGCTCTGTGGCGGAGGAGGGGGATAAGGGGGGCGGCCCCGAGGGACATTCTGGAAGGCTCTTTACAGGCTACGGGAAATGTACGGAGAGCGACCTCCAGGCAGCTGGTTTTGGGAAGGATGGGAGCGGAGGCAGGAAGGGTGTAAAGACAGTGAGACTAACATCCTACAACCCGTCTCCTCAGCGCCCGGCAACTCCCTGCTCTGAGAGAGTCAAAACCCTTCGCTCCTGCCCTGCCCCGAACCTCTCTGCCAATTTCCAGAGAACCAGTCTCCCAGGTAGAGAACAGAAAGCTACGAGATGTTCCAACACAATACGTGTTTGGGGACGGGGGAATAAAGGCTTCTGGGGAGCCTAGAAGTTCTCATTTAAATATCACAGCTCATCACCCAATTCACTGCCAGCACATTTACACCGTCAGCTCTGCAACAAACTTTCGACGTGCATAACGCTTTGCCATTTTGCAAAGAGCTTTCACATACTCTATGTCACCTGATTCTCACGACAGCCACCCCCCGCCCCCCGCCGGAGACAGGTGGTGGCATGCCTATTTTATAGATGGAAACACTGAGGCTCAGACATGGGAAATGACCTGCCAGGCTATGGGGAGACCCAGCGAAATGGCCACAACGATAACAGCGGCAAGCCCTTGCTCCGTGCCTCGTGCCGTAAAGACACTTTTGGACATTTCGTTCATTCACCCTGACAGCAACTCTGTGAGACAGGTATTATCACGAATCCCCATTTTCAGAGGGGGAAACTGAGGCACACAGAGGCAAAGGTATTCGCCTGAGGTCACACAGCCAGCGAGTGGCGGAGGAGCTGGGATCCTGACCCAGGACGTCTCACCCCGAGATCTGTATTCTGCATTCTCACAACCAGGAGGGAGGAACTCAGGTTGACCTGCCCAGTGTCTGTGTAACAATACTTCAGCTGCCCGTGGGCTACACGGCTCGTGTGTTAAATGCCTGAGAAAGGCCACTGGGAATCACAGATCCGTGTGGGTTTTGCTGCGGCCTGAAGAACCCCGGGGCAGACGCGAGCCATGTGTCGGTGTCTCTCCTCGATCACTGGCTTTTATTTTTGGAAACCGTGTCGAAGCTCAGTCAGGGGAATATTTCCTGGAAGGTTGTAGAAATAAGCAGCCAGCTTCCAAAGCCGCAGCTCAGGGAAAGACAGGACGGGGGACTGGGCGCGTACGTGGCGTGCCGCTGGCCCCCGATCCCCGGTGCAGGGCCCAGACGGGCCTCTCAGTCCCACCCATTTGTCCAGTCTGTGGGGACGCCTTGCTCCCTTTCTCCAAGGGTAACCGGGGGGTGGGACCTCTCCAGGCTTTGGAGCTGGACAAGGAGATGGTTTCTGACCATTTCAGAACTAAACTGGAAGATCAGACACGTTGCATACAAGACAGGACGCACATTACCTGCGAGGGATAAATGGGGGCCGACTGCCACGGGGGGCTAGACGAGGGAGCAGGTGGCGTCCCCCCGCCCACCCCCGCAGAGAACACACAGGTCCAGATGACCCTTTGGCCTGTGGCAGGACCCCAGCAAAACCTTGGGCTGGTTCGTGGGACGGGGGAAGGCTCCCGAGGCCCCGATCCTCTTATCTCAGGGGCAGCCTGGTGCGCCCTCCCTGAAGAGCAAGGAAGCTGACAGCCTGTCACCGGGCTGCAGCCTGTGTACGGTGGGGGCCCCGAGATGTGTCTCATTTGAATCTCGTTCGAGGAAAATGATTAAAGGTTCAGAGGGATTAATTTACAAGGAAAGATTAAAGGAACTAAATCTGTGTAGCTTGGCTTAACCATGACCGAGATTGGGGACTTTGGGAACATTTCCAAATATTTGAAGAGAGCGGAGTAGAGACCCTGGGGAGGGGGAGCGGAGAGGATGGTCTGGCCCAGAGGAAGAAAGTGGGGGCAAAGGGCACCAGAAACAATGACAGCGATGGAACCGGACTATCTCTCATCATCTCGGAAACAACGGCTGACGTAGGTGCTCATTGTGCGTGAAGCCAGAGCCAGGAAGCTTGATGGCCGTTACGTAATTCGATGGGCTACGCCCGGCGTCTGCTTTTCGGAGGGGGAAACTGAGGCACAGACAAGCGGACAGTTACTTGCCCCAAGTCACACGGCTGACGAGTATCAGAACGTGGACCCGAGCTGGCCTCATTCTTAACTATTACTCCGAGTTACCTTGGAATCACCCGGACTATTATTCAGCAGATCCCTTGTTCCTTGCTCTGTGGGCAGAACATACCTCCCCACCCGCGAAGCCGGGGCACGGTCACGCGACCTGCTTTGGCCAGGGGGGGTGGTAGATGTCCGCAAAACCTCTCGCACGTCCGCCTTCCCCACGGGAAGAGCTGTCCCCAGGAGCCACTGCCCCCCTCAGCGGGGACCCCAGAATGAACCCACGTGGGGCAGGTCAAGTGCAACCTGGAGCCTAGCCCAGCTGGGCCCGCAGCTTAAACAGAATCGCCCGAGGAGCCGGTCCAGATGAGGCGACCCCCACCCCCGGCCATCGATCCACGGTTATCGGGATCAGTTGATGGTGGGCATTGATGCTTTCAAGCCTCCCAAGTCTGGGGCTGGCTATCCCACAGCGGCAGCTCTTACGGATCTCCCGAGAGTCGAATGCTGCTCCAGGCCTCCGGGGACCAGGACTCGCACCAGCTTCCTGGGCTCATCTCTGACCTCGTGCCCGCTGGTACCGTACTCAAGATTCTTGGGGTTCCCATAACATTCTTTTCACCGCCCTATGTCTTGCTCGCTCGCCTTCACTTTTTCCCAGCTGTATTGAGGCCCACCTTTCGCAAAGTGAAACTCGCCAATTCACAGACATGACCTGTTCTCACGGAGTGTGCGATCTAACGGGGGAAAAGGAGAGCCCCAAAGCTCAGAGCTGGGTGGCTTGGCTCCTAGGTCAGCGCCCTGCCCCCACAGCTCCTGTCAGACCGCCAGGGGAGGAAGCCTCTTCAGCCAGCCAGCAGGGGCCCAGACGGGGAGCCACGGAAGATCAGCTTAGGAACCACCTGGCTGCCTCTCTCAGGGGCTTCCGAGCTGCCTTTAACACAGCACACAGGGTTCAGGTCACTCTATTAGAAAAGGGATATTACCTGGGGGACCGCAGGCCAGGTGAGGAGGGGGCGGGGCAGCTTCCCGCAATGCCACGGGCCCAGGAGGCAGCGGGTGAAGAAGGGTGATGGTGCGTCTGCTGGATAAGATCACGAGCACTAATGTGATTCATGGGAAGGACGAGAAATGAGGGCATGGGGGCCGGGAGCACGGGTCACGCAGATGGGCACAGCGGTGCGTCCACAGGCAATTCTGCCAGATGGAAAGGACTCCAACCCCGTACGGCACACTGGCCCCGGTCCCTCCTCTCTGGACTGGTGACCCCCCTCCCAGGCCGTCACCGAGGGGGGCAGCTTGGTGGGGGGATGAGAGGAAGGATTTCAGGAATGAGCCCCACGTTTTATTCACTCGTGCGTGCGTGCACTCATTCAACAATAACGACGAAGACAGACATACGGAGTCTTTTCTCGGGAGACTCTGGAGTTACCTGATCACAGCTCTGACGGCTGCTCTGAGGGAACATACAGGTGTCCTGTGACAGCCTGCAGCAGGTGGACGGGACCCAGGCCACCAGCCCAGGGGAAGCAGGAATGAGTCGCCCTCAAGAGACACTTTCTGGTAGAAAGGAAGCATGACCTGCCAGACGCTCAGGGCTTTGTCCCCCAAAATAAAGGGTTTAAGAACATTTCTCATGTTGTTTATTTTTGAGAGAGAGAGGGGAAGACAGAGTGACCGAGTGTGAGCAGGGGAGGGGCAGAGAGAGAGGGAGACAGAATCGGAAGCAGGCTCCGGGCTCCGAGCTGTCAGCGCAGAGCCTGATGTGGGGCTCGAACCCACGAACCGTGAGATCATGACCTGAGCCGAAGTCGGACGCTTAACTGACCAAGCCACCCAGGCGCCCCAAAATAAAAGGGTTTGAAAGGACGGTAAATGGGGGTGCCTGGCATGGCACAGACCAGGAGGAAGGGGAAGAAGTGAAGAAGGCACAGTCCCTTTCCTGGTGACAGGGGAGCACTGAGCCCATGGCCAGTGCAGGAGTCACAGGTGGGGAGTGAGGCCCAGAGACCGGAGATCGGCAGGTTCCATGGGGCAGGCGCTCTACCAAGGCTCCCGACTCCTGATCACCACAGCATCCCCAACTTTCAAAAGAGCACCTGGAAGGCTCTGAAACAGACAGGGACTGAAATGCTGATTCTGGAGGAGGCGGGAGAACTAAGCCAGCTCCTCATGCCTCACCCCTCCCTAAATGCACCTCCCACACCTTGGACTTTCCATACTTTGTTTTATCGAAGGATGCTTAACCATGGTTGCTTTGGGGGCAACCTTGTTGGTCTTTCTAGGAGCCTCCCCGAAGGGTGTGAAACATATGGAGTCGTGAGGACCTAACACTCCAACCTGCCAGGCGCCATGATTGTTGTCTGGTACCTACTTGTGCCTGAAATGCCTCATTCATTCATTCACTCACTCAGTCACTCAACAAACATCTGTTGGGCACACACTGGAAAACAGGCATTGCTCTATATACTAGGACACAGACTGAATGAAACACAGCCTCTGCCCTCAAGGAGCTTATACACAGTCTGGAGGACCACAGCCACGTAAACACATGTGTTATATATGGTGTCTCTTGTATTCTAGGTTTCTACCTGTCACACAATGTGATATAAGGAATGAAAAGGGCTATGGGGAAAATTTAGCAGGGTACGAGGACACAGAGGAAAAGGGGTGGGTCAGAAAGGACCCCGCGGAGGCAGCAATGTTAGAGGAGAGACCCCCAGGAGGTGAGGGAAGCGGGAATAACGCAGATAGCAGAAAAAGAAGGTTCCCGGCCAACGGAGACAAATGCCAAGGCTCTGAGCCCGCAGTCAGCACCTGAGTACCAAGGAAGTCGGGGCAGCCGATGCAGAATGAGTTGCTCGTAATCATCATTATGATGACTTTCGTTGTTCACAGTAAGTTATTACTATCCCTTAATATAATGTGATCTGGACCTGAAAGATAGGGTCTGAGCTCCCCAATCCTCACCACCCTCAGCCGGTTCTGGCTTCCTGGAGGACCCCCACCCCCAGGCCGAGCCCTCCTCACCAGTCCCCCCCCCGGGGGTCAAACAGCAGCCCCACCCCGGCCAGGACCAGCAGGCGGTGCCCAGAGCCCACGAAAATGTCCCGGCTTTGATTTCTTTTACAACGAGGGAGAGGGGAGAGAGAACAGAATAATAATGAATATATAATCACGAACCCAGCCTGGGTCATATTTGCCTTTATGCCAATGTGGCCACAAAATACACATTTTAAGATGTCTTCTATGAAGAAGGTGCCCACGGCCACAGGACTTCCAGGCAGGCCTGCGAAAGTCCCCATGTGGCTCCTCTCTGAGGGCGGGGGGGGGGGGGGTTGGACACCTGCTCCACACTTGGCCGCCCCCAGGCCGCCCCTCTTCCCCTCCGGGACCTCGGACCAGGAAGGCTGGAGCCCAAATGAGCTACCTGTTGAGATGCCACGAGTCTCTGCCACCTGCCCGGCCCCCCTGACAGATGGAGCCCCCGCCTGGCGACAGGAACCCGAGACCGATGGCCTGATGCCCCCAATGCCGCTCTCATGTTTCACTTCTCCGAGCCACGGGCAGCCGTGTCTCTGGGAAAGCTGCTGCCTCCATTTCTCAGTGAGTCCCCCTTCCTTTTCCTTAAATCTAGGGAAGCGGTGATTTAATATTAATATTTATTCATGTACTCAATTCTTTCCCTGTTAAATAATTTCTCAGCTGTCGGAGGCTTCTGAAGCCTAATTTAAAACAGGTGTCACGGTTATCTAACTTATGCCCTGGGATTCTCGGAGAGGAGGGGTGGGGGACCCGCATCCCCGCACACCCCCCACCCACGCGGCTCTGCCTGCCACGAGGGGTCTGGGCAACATGGACAGACCAGTCCTCCTTGAGGCTGAGCCCCCGGGTGGGAGTTGGGGGGCGCCCACGTCACTGGGGGGCTGGGGAAGGTGACACCAGGGCTGGCCTCTACAAGGGAGGGGGCGCTGGTGGGAAGGGGGTTGGAGAGAAAGAGAGAAAAAGGGCTTTCGGGGCCGTGCTGAACAAACTACGCACATAGAATAACAATAATAGACTAATAGCCAATCCTTGTACTGAATTTACTGTGTGCCTGGCACCGTTCCACGCATGTCACATGTATTAACTCATTTAATGCTTACCCAACCCCAGTGGAGTGCCGAAGCATCGTCCCCATTTCACAGGGGAGAAAATTGAGGCAACGACGGACCGGTTAGATAACTCATCTGATATCACACTCCAGTAAGAGGCGGATCGGGCATTTGAACCCAGGGAGACAGACGTGAGGTTGAAACGTGAGTCTCCCCCTGGGTGGCCAAGAGGCCTCTCTCTAAGCTTCTACCTGCCTCGTTGCAAAAGTGCAGGGCATTACGAGGAGGGTAGCAGGCCTGGCCCTCAGCAGGCTGCCGGGAAATGGCTGGACACATAGTAGGGGTTCAGGCGACGGCCTCGCCCTCCCTCTCTCCAGCCGGCGTCCCCCTCTCCTTTCCGGCTGCTTTTGCTTTTTCCCAACAAACTTGCCACTTCAAGGTTGTATCTGTTACCGCTGATTGAAACCTAAGTGATCTCTTCGAAACTGGCCAATGAGAGCTTGCCACACAAAGGAGGCTTGTCCGGCGGCCGTGGCT
Source organism: Panthera uncia (assembly GCF_023721935.1). Lineage (NCBI taxonomy): Eukaryota > Metazoa > Chordata > Mammalia > Carnivora > Felidae > Panthera > Panthera uncia. The sequence continues at coordinate 91,747,046 of NW_026057585.1, forward strand.
CTGTTCACAGCCCGTCACCGAGCTGCAGTTCCTGGCCTGTGACTCTCCGGGAGGCTTTTCAACCATAACCCCTTCCCTCGCAGCTAAACTCACCGACCTCAGGGGCTCCTCTGTCCACACAATACCCCTCCCCACCCAGCAGGTTCAAATCCAGACTTTCATTGTCTTCTCCACCCACCAAGAAGCTTGATTTGCTGGAGGACATATTCTGAAGACAACAGCCTATGGAACCTTGCTTTCCAAAGCACATGGGCCATCTCCCCCGTCCAATCTCTAAGACGCAGCCACCCTCCCTTGCAAAGGGTCATTGCTCTCCAAGCGGAGGGAACTGCCAGCGGGAGTGAGGGGAGGGGAGTAAGACATCACGATAAGCCCTCGGGCGCTATGCAAACCTCTGCAAATTGAGCGAACGCAGACCCCATCCGTGAGTGTATGTACCCACGAGAGATGAGGGGACAGGGCAAGGCAGTAATCCGCTGGGAAAAACACTGCATCCCAGCAAACTTGCAAGTTGGATGCACATGTGAGGCAAGTACAGACAGATTCATGCATCTGCACCAACGTGCGTGTGCATGGACGAACGCACACACACACACACGCACACCTCCCCACCCCCACAGTTCTTACCAGCCATCTCTGGGTACACGCTCAGAGCTCTGTTGGACTTTTCTGGGCAGAGGCAAAACCTCAAGCCCTAGAACCCGCCTGCCCTGGGGCCCGGGCCCTTCAGAAAGTGCCCACTGATGGGACTGCTCCTGGTTCTTGATCCTCGGGGCCACCAGAGCCCATGCAATCCTCAGTTTATGGAAGGGTCTGTTCCCAAGGTTGACTTACAAGTCAGCTTCTTGGATTAAGCAATACATCTTCCCAGAGAAACAGTGTCAGCGGACGCAATAAACAAGGTCACGGTGAAAAAGCACAGACTTTGAGAATGGCACACTTCAGCAAATAATTGAACCACTCCGCTTCCTCCTCTATAAAAGGGGGGAGAACAAAAATATCCACCAACCTCAAATGGGTTGGAAAAAAAACACGACATAATGCACGTCAAGTGCCCGGCACCCAGTAAGTACTCAATAAACCGTGGGTGCGGCCACTGGAATCACTGTAGCTGCACCACTGTCATTGTGGATGGCTCTTAGAGTCCCAGGATGCCCCCCCCCCCAAGCCCTCACAATGCCAAGGGCAGCTGACAAAGTGCTGTTGGTGCCTGTGGTCACCAATGACTGAAAACAGTGTCCTGGGGAGGAATTGTGCTGTGTTCTAAATTCTCTGTTGGGACTCCTCCCCCCTGGCCAGGAAAAGGAGGCATAGTCCTCCAGAACCTTGGGGGCAGGGGAGAAAGATGGGGGGTGGGGTAGAAACTCCCAGACATCAGTTACATGTAAACCCTCCATATGGATGGAGAGAAGAATTTCTCCTTGGGAGATTCATGCTAGCAGACCATCCGCCAGGAGGTGCTTCAATCTCGATGACATACCTGGGAGGTGGGCATCATTACCCCGTTTTGCAGATGGGACCACTAAGGCTCAGGGAAGCAGGGTCAGTTAGTGTCTACCCCTTAGAGCTGGTAGAGGCCAGGCTAGAATTCAGGTCTGTTTGGCTCCCAGAGTCCTTGCTCTCAGCTAACGCTCTTGAAAATGGATCCCACACGTCTGGGTTTTCACAACTCAGGTATTTGCAAGCTGAGGATGTCCCCCCGTGTTCCTCCTGCAGTTGTCTGACCAAACGAAGAAAATTCTCTTTTCCAGAGCAGCTCCCCGGGAGACACTGCCTTGAAAAGCCTCCTTGTCCCCTCCTCTAGACATAGCGCGTAGCCTGGGGAGCAGAAGCCTGCTTCCTAACCAACCCGTTGCTGCGTGCCCATCATTTAGGTCTTTGAGATATATATATATTTAATGTTTATTCATCTTTGAGAGAGAGAGAGAGAGACAGAGCATGAGCAGGGGAGGGGCAGAGAGAGAGAGGGAGACACAGAATCCGAAGCAGGCTCCAGGCTCCGAGATGTCAGCACAGAGCCCGACGCAGGGCTCGAACCCACAGACCGCGAGATCATGACCTGAGCCGAAGTCCACACTTAACTGACTGAGCCACCCAGGTGCCTGGGGCCTTTGATGTTTCTGAGTCTCATTCTGCGGGTTCCTCGGGCCAGGTCAATCACCAGATCGTTCCTTCTCCACAAGGTGGGGGACACATGCCTGGGGGGTGAGCCCACACCCAGGGGGTGCTCAGGGACTGACAGAGAGCCAACATCCTACAGATTCACTGGTCTGGTGGGCAGGATCTGGCAGCAGGAGCAGGGAGTGGGCAATGGCCTCCACCAGGGCCCCCGGCACCTCTCCTGCGAGAGGGCTGGGAGAATTAATATTAGCACATTTTAATCAGGGCATGATTAAGAGGCACATGCATAATTCACCCAGCTCTTCCCTCCGCCTTGCTCTTTGCTTTCGGAGGTGGAGGGAACGTGGCACTATCCACCTCATCCGCCACTCCTTTGTGCTGGGAGGAGAGGACCCCCCAGAGAGTGCGCCACCCTGGGAAGGAGGATTTGGATTTGGAGCCTCTGCTCCAGGGACCCCACAGAACGGACGGAAAACAGAGACCTCTTCCCCGGGGTCTCTCCAGGATACTTCTAGCCCAAGGGGAGGATGGTGGAAAGGTTCTAGGCTGACCCTCCTGTGTTCACCTTGGCCTTCTACACCCCACCCCCACCCCTGCTGTGTCTCCAGGGGCCACTGTTTTACTCCATGGTCAACTTCCCCTCATCCTTCAAGACTCTCTTCTCCCTCCCTACCACCTGCTGGGACTAACTCTACTTAGTACTTCCCACTGGGTGAAACAGGGGGCCCTATTATCTGTCCTGGAATCACCTTCTCCAGCCTTAGATTTCACCCAACGCCAGAGCTAGAAGAACCTGTCTACATCAAGCAATCCGATCCCTCCAGACTGCAATGGGGAGACCGGCCCCAGAAGGGCAGGTGACTTACTTGTCCAAGGCCACACAGTACATGTGTGGCAGAGCCGGGGACAGAATTCTGACTTTTGGACTCCCAAGACAGAGCGCCTTACCCAGAATTCCAGGCGGGGGCGCACACAGCCATCCTGAGTGTCTGTTTCAGGGGTGGGGTGAGTGCTGGGGGCTTGAAACCTGGCTTGGCTGCTGACTGTGTGACTTTGGACAGGTCCGTCATCCTCTCTGGGCCTCGGTGACATCATCTGCAAAATGACCGTCGTGGGACGGGGTCCCACCTCAAGGGGCTTCTCCGCGGGTGATGAGCACGCCACGAGCATGTAGCCCCGAGCCTCACAGACCAGAAGGGCTCAGCAGAAGATACCATTCGGCTCCAGATGGGCCCCCAGGAGCAGAGCGAGACGAGGATTCGAGCGCATGCTGTGTATTCGAGGGGCGATTCCCGGGAGGACCATCGGAGCCCTGGGGAAGCCAGACGAGCGTGTTACCAGGCGGCTCGCCGCTGTGGGTGACTAGGACTCAGTCCCCCGGCAAACGCTGGGAGCCTCAGAGTCACCACGCCCCAGGGGCAAAGGCGGTGGGGTACCGCGTGGGCAGAGCGGGTCCTGCCAGGCACAGAAAGCCCTCGGGCAGAGAAATGCACCAGCTGGAGGCCCAAGCAGGCGGCGTGTCCTGAAGGGAGCAGAGAGGGGGACAGAGGGGGACCTGTCAGGCCGCTAAGCAGTTTCCGCCTCACCAGGGACGGGAGGAGGGACTCCTGGCTCGGCGTATCAGCACCTTCCCTCGAGCCTCCAGACCCACACGCTTCCCTCACTTCAAAGCCCCCGATCTGCCAGCGGCAGGGAGGACGGTAACGGAGCACGGAGGTTCGGGACCGGATAGAAACACACCTGCCCATCGGTGAAGATGCTCACACACCGGCTGGGAGGATTTGGGGAACGGGTGGGATCCCTTCCCCCCAGCGCCTCAGGGGCTCCCTGGGGACACCGGGGAGCCAGCCCCGATGAGACTCAGGGCACGGGCGCGGAAGGGGCACGGCACAGTCCCCACCGCCCCTGGCCTGCCTGCCCGCGACAGGTGGCCCCTGCGGGAATGAGCCCCCCACGAAGCCACGGGACAAGCGGGGCTGAGCTTCCTGGAGTGTCCACGCGCGCGAGCACCCTCTTTATGTTCGGGTAAACGCAGAGCAGGTGCATCCGTATCGTGGAAAACGACTCGGCAGTAAAGAGGGAGGACGGCGGGTAGTCACCGCCTACCGCGACCTCTCGGCTGTATGCCGAGTGGCCGAGGACGCAGACCGTCGGGCGCTGTTTCCAGGAGGTTCCAGCACAGTGACTGGGAGCAGGGAAAGGCTGGCGGGGCCTGGGGGGGGGACACAGGGGCATGGGGGGACTGGGGGGGGGGGGAGTGAGGGACTCTTTCTGTGTCTTGATTGTGGTGGCGTTTACGCGAACGCACACGCTTGTCCAAAGTCCTGCCACTGAGCAGCTCAGGCTGGTGACGTTTCTGTAGGTAAATGGGTCCTCGAAATAAGAAAAATAAATAAACCCAACGTATCTCAGAGTGGGATGACTTGGGAATCAAGGCACACACCCCACACGCCCTTGACTAGTACAGAAGGCACACAAACCTCGGATTCAGACAGATTTATGTTCAAATCCCAGCTCTGTCCCCCCGCAAGCTGTGTGACTTGGGACACGTCATGTCACCTCCCTGTGCCTAGATGTTCTTGTGCCCACGGTACTGCTGTGGACTGAACTGGGTCCCCTCAACACTGACGCCAAAGCCCTGAGCAGCAGCGCGACCGTCCCTGGCGAGAGGCCCTCTGCAGGCAATGAAATGATCGAGGGCAAAGGAGGCCGTAGGGTTGGGTCCTAATCCAACAGGACTCGTGACCTCGTAGGGACACGGAGAGACTTCTGCCCCGAGAGTACGCAGAGGCAGGGGCAGGCGGCCACACAGAGAGAAGGTGGCCATCTGCGAGCCTGGAAGACAGCCTGTCCGGAAACTGACCGCACTGGAGACCCTGAGGAAACCAACGTCTGTGGCGTTCCGCTAAGGCAGCCCACGCTAACTACGGCTAAGGGACTCAATCCTGCTGTGTCACCGTGAGGGTACCATGAAACTATGTGTTCATAAGTGCCTTTGGCCAGGACACCCCTGTGCTTATTTAATACAGGGTGTCAGGTGGATACTGCCGGCTCAGGGAACAGGAAACCTCAACTTGACCTGGCTGAAACAATGTTGCGAACAGATGACCTCACATAAGAAATCCTGAGTGACGGGACTCCTAGGGCTGACTAACTCAGTGGCCCAGGCCCTCAGGGAGGTCCCAGGTCTCATTACCTTTCTTTCTTGCCCTCCTCTGCCTGTTAGCCTAATTCCCCTCATGGCTACAAGATGGCTGCGTCCACTCCAGCCATCGCCGGCAGACACAACCCTGTCCTGGGAAGAAGAGGGTCCACTTCTCCCAACTAGAAAACATTTGATACATAGTAGGTGTTTTACGGATTGAATCCGACTCTCTGAACCCTGAACTCTGTATTTTTAGGTCTTGTCCCAACTGGGTTGTTTGGGGCCGGCCAGCAAGGACTCAAGGTTGGCTGTCAGAAACCCACCGCTCTGTCTTGTTCTAGAACCCCTCCCCAGAAGTGGTCATTGGCTCCCTTTTGGCCATAAGGCCCCATTCCTCAGCTAGACATCTGGTCCCCAACCTCTCTCTCCCACCTCACCCCCACCCCCTGCCCTTTTCTCACATCCTTTCATGCTGGAATAGGATTCCCCAAACGCGGCACGTAGGTTCGGTTACGCCTTTGCCCATGCTGGGCCCTCTAACCGTGCCTTTCCTGTGACAGCATCATATAGCATCAGTTGGCGGGTATTTGCTGAGTGCCGAGGCTTGTGACAGAGCCTAGGTGTGAGCACAGAGCTGTGTGGCCCCAAAGCCCGAGCCCCGAGCCATGGCTGTGACGCCTTACACGGCCGTGACGTCTGCTCTGTTCTGTTGAACCTCTCCCGGTCCCGTCGGCAGAGAACGGTGCTCCCCAGCCCCACTCAAGGAGACCCAGCCCCTCTCCTGGCTTAGAGCCCACACACCCCCGGCCACCCAGCAGACGGCCTACGGAGACAAGCAGCAAGCACCCGCACTGTTCACCCCAAAACTCTGCGGCACCAGGAACCCCATTTACAGTCCCTTCCCCATCCCCCGGTACTCTGGGGTCGGCAAAGCTGAGTCCCCCCCACCAGATACACACAGCACATACTCCCTGGCAATACGCTTGTCTTCCCTGATTGTCAGTCAGAAGTAACTAGAAGTCTCTGTGAGACCTTCCCCCACTGGGCTGGGGGCCGCGGTGGCCGGGGCAAAGGTGTTCCCGGCCATAAGCAAAGACACTCACCACCGTGGCCACCTGCGCCACCGCCCTCAGGACTGCGGGAATAGCGATGGAGGTGGATGGTTTCCCTGAGGTCTTAACGACAAAATGCAATGAGCTCTTGAACCCCTGTGCTGCCTTTGTGAGTGGGGAAGAGCGGGAGACCCCCGCACAAAGGCTGGGGTCTCCGGCGGTGTCGGAGAGAGGGCTGGCGGGGGGTTACGGGAAAGCAAGAAGGAAGAAACGCTATCTGGGCTTTGTCTTCAGCGGCTCCTGGGCGGAGACGGAAGTCCCCAAGCATGGTGACAGGACTTCGGCTCTCTGCTCTCCACCCCCCCACCCCCTCGCCCAGCACTAACTCCGGGCCAGGCGCCCCCAGTGCTCAGCCTGCCTTCGGACACGCCTTCACGTGGGGCCCTGAGCCCTCCGCAGAGGGAGGTCAGAGAGGATGGCTGAGTACACAGCAATCTTCCCACAGCCAGCGCTGCTCATTAAATATTAACACTGTCCATTCGCTTGTATGTGAGTGCACCTGCCGGGTGAGCAAGCCGTTCTCTCGGCCGCAAAGCCATTGACAAGCCCTGAACTCTCCCTTCCCGCCCTCCCGTCCTGCCTTTATAACCCCCACGGGGCTCCTTGGGGCCCCTGAGCTGTCCACTGGGGCCTGTCCCCACCCCAGCCCAAGCCCAAGAGCCTCGTGTTTCCTACAGACCGCCTCCAGGCAAGGCACGGAGGCACGGTTCAAATCCCAGCTCTGCCACTCACGAGCGGGGTGACCTTGGCCATGTTACTGGACAGCTCTCCTCCTGTGCAAAAGTGAGGGTCCGCTGTGATGACACGTGTACGGGGCCTGGCATCTACTAGGTTAATTCCGATACAGTCAATGCCTTTTCTCTTCCATCCCCTGCCGGTCACACAACAGGCAGGGTGATTGAGAACAAGGAGCGGGGAGACAGAGGAACGGGGTCTCCTGGTGCGTCCAGCTATGGCAACATCATGGGGATCCAGGGGTCCAGTTCTGGGCCAATCCCTCTGTCCTCAGTGTGGCTCCTCCCAAGTGGCAGTGACTCGGAGCACAGTGACTCGGAGACTTAGCAGACTGTGTCTGCTAAGAAGCCCTGACACAGAGTTGAATGATGCTTTGATATCACAGCGATTCGTATTTATGCAACAATGTGTGTGTTCAGCGTGCTGCTAAGTCCTTAAGCTGCCCAGTACCAGCCATAAAAGCCTCCATATATCACCCTGAATTCCCTTCCTGGGTAGTTTAAGAGAATGAGAGGTGACTTAATGGCAGTGTTTAAGGGTTATTATATATAAGTTAACGGCCAGATGCCCTTCCACGGTGGGCAGAGGGACACGGAAGGGGCTCCGGCAGGAGCACCGGAGACCCTCACCGGGGTTCAGAGCATGGATCGCATCTCCGCCCCGCCCCCGTCCCAAAGGCAGCATGATGAACCCGCTGGACTCTCAAGCTCTCCGCCAGCCCTGGGAGACATTCTGGCCCACGATGCCGAGCGGGTGGGCCTCCTACCAGGAATGGGAGCTTCAGAAGGAGAGCAGATGTCCCTACAACACAAGGGATAAAGATGTTTGGCCAGCTTGGAGCAGGGAGAGCAAGGGACACGTAGAAGACCTGGCCCTGGGGTCCGCAGGCAAACAAAATAATTCTGAGTGGTACCCGGGACCCCCACGGACGGTGAGAGCGTTCCCCGTGCCCCCGCCCAGCTCCTCCCGCCACGGGGAATGGAGGGAGCGGGGCCCTTCCTCTCCTGGGTATCAGCAGGGGTGGGGGGCAAAGGTGGGACCCAGCACGTGCTCCCCGCATCAGGTCACGAGGGTGGAGGTACAAAGTGAGCTTCCGGGTGGAAAGGAAGGGGTCCTTTTCGCCTAAGAAGGGAGCCGAACGGGGCCCACCATAACCCCATACTTGCTTAACCAGATCCACTCTCCGTGGGAAAGGAGGGGATTCAGCACGACAGATGGTTATGGTTTGGGGCACTGGACCCTGACATGGGGACTGCTTTCCTGACAGTCACCCCTGTCTGAGACCCCCGATGCAACCGGCACGGGGGTGCATGGAGTGAACGCAAACACCCTGGGCTCTGAGCCGGGCTGCCCTACCTGTCCCCTAATTCGATGGTAGGCAACTATTTGATCTTTGTGTCAATTTCCCCCTTGGTCCAACAGGACCATTGTGACATCCACTCTGCAGGTTGGAAGCAAGAATCACAGGAGATAAAGTGCCAGGCACTGGGGTCACGGTGTCGCTGAGCCACCTCCACTCCCCTGTGGTCCCTGGGACCAGTTCCAACCTTCCTGCCCATGACTTTGGCCACCCCTTCCTCCGGGGATGACACACCCTTGTCGGGTCCTCAGCGGCCGGTGCCAGGTTGTGCCCTCCCTTGCGTTAGCTCAGCCGCAGCCGGGACGCCGAGCCCACATGCTGAGCACTGATGCGCAACTTAGACATTTGCTCGCTCACGTGGCTGCTTACTCAGCAAGCGAACTGCATCAAACACTCGTGGGGTCGGCTTGCTTCAGGAGGAGGGGGTTCTGTTTCCCCCAGAGATGCCCCCACTCCCATTCTTCTTCCCAGATCCCTCCCAGAGTGGAAGGAGACGCGACCCCTTAAGGGTGATCCCCACCTTCCTGCTTCCTGCTCGTGGGCATCCTGGGCCCTTCCCCTCGCACCTGCAGAAACCCTCCCCCACCTTCAAGACTCAGATGTGACCCCTCACACCCCTGAATGCCTCCCTTCCCCATTTCAGCTTTGGAGAAGAGCGGGGCCCTGCCCAGGTATTCCAGCTGCCCTCCCCATGCGCCCCCTCCCAGACCAGGAGCCCCCGGTCACCCAGAGGCGCCCTTCCCCGTGCCCTGCATGTCCTGGCTGCTTCATCAACAGGGATTGTTCCTCAGAAAGGAAGTCGCTACAGCTACAGTATGTCGAACCTCCGTTATTGGGCCAGACACGGAGCTCCATGTTTTATAGACATCACCTCATTTTATCCTCAGACCTGCCCTGCCAGCTGGCGATTAATAGCGTCATTTATACAAGTGAGACCCTGAGACCCAGCAGAAGTGACTTGCCCAAGGTCACTCTGTCCCTGCAAAGTGCCAGGACTTCAGACCAGGTCGGAGTGGCTCCCAAATCTGCCACACCCTTCTCCCTGGGCCACACGACCTGGGATGACAGATCAAGGGAACAGGCAAAGAGAACGCTCATTTTTCTGGATCAGTCCTGATGTCAGACACTCATATTCAGGAATTTGAGGAGGCTTTACAACACGGTAAGGGAAAATATACAAGGTCATATATAAAGACAAACAGAAAAAAAATGGAGGACTGTTAGGGGCTGAATTTTGTTCCCCCCAGAACTCATATTTGGGGAAACTCTTACCCCAAGTGCTCTAGAGTATGACTAATTTGGAGATGAAGTGATTAAGTTCATGTAGGGCCATTAGGGTGGGACCTAGTTCAATCTGACTGGCGTCCTTAGAAGAAAAGGAAAATGGGAACACAAGGGATACCAGGAATGCGTGTGCGCGGAGGAAAGACCCTGTGAAGGCACAGTGAGAAGGTGGCTATCTGCAAGCCAAGGAGAGGCCTCAGAAGAAATCGAAACTGCCCGCACCTTGAACTTGGACTTCTGGCCCCTAGAATTGTGGGAAAATAGATTTCTGTGGTTGAGGGTGCCTCATCTGCAGTATTTTGTTATGGCAACCCAACCAAACTAATACAGTCTCCTATTACGAATAATAGCCTTAATATATAAAGAGTTCCTAGAAATCAATAAGAAAAAGACCAACAAGCTGATGTTAAAAACGTTCAAAGAATATGGCAGGTATTCACAAGAGAAAGAAATACAAATGGCTCATAAACCTACGAAAAGGTGCTCAACCTCATTCATGATGAATTAAAACTGCAGCGAGATGCCATCTTTCTCTTATCAGGTGGACCTGATTTCCAAAGATCTGCTAACACCCCTTTGGCAAGACTGTGGGGGGATAAGGAGGGACTGGCCCACGTGGCTGGCAGGAGTTAAAGCGTGAAAGCCTGTAGATGGCGACTTGGCAGTATTGAACGGAAAGAATGAAGGAAAGAAAAGGAAGAAAGGAAGGGAGGGAAGGAAGGAAGGAAAGAAAAAGAAGGGAAAAACTTCGGTCCTGGAGTCAGTCAAACCTGGGTTCAATCCCAGCCCTGCCGCAGTTTAACCTTGGGCGGTTGCTGACCCTGTCTACGCCTCAGTTCCCCATCTATAAAGGAACGGTGGTAGTATGTTCCACACAGACGGGGCTGGTACGGTTCCATCATTGTCACTGTCACGATCCTTCTGTGTGCCATCACTGGGTATTCGTGCCGGGGGCTCCGCACTTCCTTTCACCTTCTTGGCTTGTTTTTCAGTAGAGTGATTCCCCAAATCCGTAACTACACTGAACTGGTAAAAATAACGTCGATCACTGTGCTTCCCTCTCCATATAAATGGACTTTCAGGAATCAGAAAACTTTTCTCGTGAGATCCTCAGCCCCGATTTGGGGTCCGGAAGTTATGATCTCCACGCTTAACCCCAGGAAGCGCCCCCGGCCTCTCCTCGGGTGATGACGTCAATTAAGACCTTGGTGAACACTTCGATTCCTTCCCCCTCTCCACGCCCCCCCCCCCCTCACAAAGGGGCAGTGGCTGGTGAGGACACAGTTCCCACAGCAAAGCTGGCTGCACGGGCGGTTTTGGAGGGGAACTAAAACCGTGCCGGCCCTCAACACAGACGCAAAGTGGATGGAAAGCAGGGGGGCTGGTCTCAGGAGCCTTGCCTCCCGCTGGGGCGACTGAGGCCAGTGTGCGTGACCTGTGCAGGCTTGTCCAGAGCGAGGGTTCACATAAAAGGATCTCCTCTCCAGTGCCAAGGAAATGATGCTCTAACAGAGACCCATCTACCCTCCCACACACCCAGCTACACCGCCCCCCCACATCCTCGTCCTCACGCATCGCCTTTGAAACTCATCCCCCATCATCCACCAGCCCATGTGCCAGACCTCCCCGCCCCCCAGGGCCATCAAACACCAGCAACACGCTAATAGCCACGATTTTCGGAGCATTTACCGCCCACCTGGCACTTTTCTTTCCTTTCCTCCTTTATTTCTTTATTTTTTTTGCAACAACCCTACAAGGTTCGTCGTACTATCCTCGTTTCACAGTTTGGGAAGCAGGCTTGGAGACCTAGAGCGGTCTTGTCCAAGGTCAGCAGGTAGTCACCAGCAAGCTCAGAGCTCAGGCAGCACCCGGCCTCTGCTGCGATGCCGTCCGGCCCCCTGGAGACGGACCTCTTCAGCTCAGAAGTCACCCCAGAGTGATAGCCTCCCCACGTCCACTTCCTGTACACCCACCTTCCAGTTACCACGCCGACAGGCCCCTCCCCCGGCGGGACACCATCAGAGGTCCTCTCGAGCCCTCACCTTCACTGCCTCGGCCACCCCAAGTCCAAAGCCTGCTCCATAGCCCTCCCGCCTCGTGGATCCCACTTTGCGCCGTCATTCCTGGGGCGTGCCCCCCTCCATCAGCCTCGTCTATAGGGTCGTACCCTCAGATCGCTAAAGCCTCTGTAATACAGGGAAGGGAACACACATGTACCGAGTGCGTTACCGAGTACTATGCTAGGTCCTTATTATATATTAATAAATCCTATAAGACGGGTCTCATGACTCTCCTCCTACAGCTGAGAAAATCGAGGTTCAGAGAGGTTAAGTGACATACCCAAGGCCACACAGCACTCAGACGGGAGGCTGGGATTGAACCCCACGCCTGCTTCATCTGCTTGGCCCTGAACTCTCTGTGCCTTTGGCTGCATCGCTTCGCCTCTGGCCGCGAGTGTTTAATGAATCTTTGGCCACTTTGCACAAGGACGGAGCCCGTTCCCACCCCCGCATTAGATGGCTGTAGTGCGGGTTGGGAGCACATCTGTCCGGCATCTGCTTTCCTTTCAAACAAATGTTTTCTTTTAACGCCCGTTTCATGGCTTTTCTAGCCTTTAAAAACCCTGGCAGGCCTCTCAGCCAGGGGACTCCTGAGGGGCTCAGCCTCGTTTGTTCTCCTGTCACCGGCAGGGCATCTGGAACAACTGTTTGCAACGCGAGCAGCTGCCTTGGCTTCTGCCTGATAAGCCCCAGGAAGGCGGGCTGCGACGAAGGTGAATACGGCTCCTGGGGACTCGGGTAGGACCACGGAGCAGGTGCCCGCAGGCGCAGAGGAGAGAGCACTGCGCCGGAGTCACTGCACCACCTCAGACATGCTGCCTCAGTTTCCTTATCTGCCGATTACCGCCTGCTGCCCACGGACGGTGTTCAGTGAATGTTGGCTGTCCCTCCTTCCTGACGCTTCGGAGGGCCCCGGGGACTGTGGGTGGGAAACGGAGGGCAGAGGTGGTGGGAGCAGAGCCAGAACCCGAGGCTCTGCGCCCACCATCACTTCCTGGTGTCCAGCTGGGTGGAGGGGGCCCAGGAGGGCACAGCCACCTCCCAGCCAGCCAGCACAGTCGGCTGCCAGGAACGGCCACCTGAGCCCGGTAAACCTCACACCTGGCACTTTACAGTTTAGGAGACTGCATGGTGACTGCTTTTGCGGTCTTCGCGAGGGTTCCGTGCGAGTGTCTAGGCAGGGACTCTGATCCTGGGTAGAACGAGGGAGCCGGAGTTCGCAACGGGAAAGCGACTTGCTTCGTTCCCTCTAAGCCACAGGAGCTCACCGAACATCAGGCACTTCCTGGGCAGTTAGTTCCTTATTTAAGCGTCCCCAGACCCCGTGAGTATGTGCCACGGGACTCCCATCTCATCAACAGACACATTACGACGTGGGGAGGGTAACAGGCAAGGTCACCGGGCTAGCACGTGACAGAGCCAGGTAGGTGTGCCCTGAGTTGTACACCTGTGCTTCTCCCCAGGAAGCTGCACCCAGGAGAGCAAGCCCAGACTCCCAGGAATTAAGTAAGCATTCTCTGTCTCTGTCTCTGTCTGTCTGTCTGTCTCTCTCTCTCTGTGTTGTGCGAGATCTAGTCACAACACCTCTCATTTATTGATCACCTACTATGTCCTGAGGATTGGAAATGCTTCACGTCATTTATTCTTTCAACACAGCCCACAAAGTAGGTTTAGCCCATTTTACAGATTAGCCTGTTGAGGCTCAGAAAGACTACAGAGCTGGCTAGGTCTCAAAGCTGGTTTCAAATGCCAGCGTCTCCTTCCAAGGAGACTATTCCTTGTCTTACAAGGGACCTAGTCTCCAGTTCTCCTTGTTGATAACACTTCTGAAGCCAGTTCAGCAGAATTCCCGGTGAGAAGAGATTCCTTCTCCCCGCTGAGCCCTGCCCTTTTCAATTCTCACTCACACTCCGCCCAGCCTAGAGGATCCATAAGTGCTTCCGAATTTGTCACCTGGAGACTTGGGACCATGTCAGGAGTCAGAGGCTCAAAGCGGAGGGAGGTGAGAGACGAGGCAGAGGGAGCCCACAGAGATGCCACAGCACAGTATTTCGTCCGCTCCCTGTTTAGAGTCCTGCATGGCTCCCCAGTGCCTGCCCTCTCCAGATTCCCAAGGGTACCCTGCCTTGGGACACCCTCAGCAGACAGATCCAGCCTGAACCGGGCCCAATTTGCTGCTCATTCTTTCATCGGGCAAAATTTGCCTTGGACCAGCAGAGGGTCCCAGAGCCACACTGGACACGGGGCCACGGGGGGAACAAACAGAGCAGCCTGTACTCCACGGAGCTCACACCTGGACGGTGGATGCAAAACGTGCAGTGACAGCACCACGTGACAGACACTACGATGTAGGTGGCAGGGGCCAGGCAGAGAGGCCATCAGACCCAAGAGTTCTCCAGTAACCCAGGGCAGGGACCCTCAACCAGGCCCCAGCACCCCCCTAACTCGGGCAGCGCCCATGTCCCAACGCGCCCCACACCCCACACTTCCCTCTCCTCCAGGTTCCGCCCGGGCTGTCCCCTCTCCATCTCTTGATGGTTCAGGATCTCCACCCTTCTGAAAAACCTCTTCTAACCGCACCACCTTGCAGGTTTCCCACTGCCCCTCATCCATACTCTTCGGCACTTGGCCAAGGCTCAGAGAGGGAAGACGTGCACAGTGGGGATCGAGGCTTGAGCCCCAGGGCCCTGCAAAAGGCAGAAGGGGCGTGGAGGGGGGGTGGGAGAGAGAGGACAAGCCTCCAGTAGAATTCCAAAGGCAGAGACAGAGGGATGGCCGGCATGACCCCTGCACAAGGACAAGGCAGGAAGGCTCCCAGAGGCACAGCCCTGGGATGGGTTGGCAGACACCTGGGCCCGGGTGGGTGGGCAGCCGGGGCTCAGACATCCCATCAGAAGGATATTAACAAGCCGTCCATCCAATTAGGAGCCAGTAATTAAAATTCATCTTCCTTCCTACTGCACAGTATTAAACCACAAACACTTCATTATATGCCTCTTACCTCGCCGATCTGCATAAATGGGAAGAAACACTTACCAGCGGCAACGCTAATTAATGCTTAATGCCCGGGGTGAGCTGTGGCTTAGCGGCCCGTTGGCAGCTTCTGCTTGGGCCGAGGGCGAGTCAGGGGCAGAGGGTCCTCGGGCTGGGGTGAGGTCGGGGACAGGGCACAGGCGGAGACACTGAGGGACTTCCGACATACCCCTGCCTTCAGGGAGCTCTCAGTCGGATGCAGGAGGCACCCAGCTTACCCTTAGGAAGATTTCAGTCTGCTGAGAAAGCAATGACCCCACACTAGGATATGCCCAGTCCGGCGGAGAAGACAGGGTCCTGCCTTTGGAGAGTCCCAGGCTGACTGGAGAGGCACAGCCTCTGCCCTCAGGAAACTTCTAATCTACTGGCAGAGAAGGAGTTCCCGCTCCGAGCAAATGCCTGTTCTATGGAGGAGACCCAGCTCTTTCCCCAGGGAGCCTAGGTTGGCTGGGAGAAACATCCCTCCCCTGGAAGATCCATCCATCCAAGAGGCAACCTGAGCAAGTGGGGAAATCACGGGGTGTGGAGGCCGACAAAGCGAACACGTGACCCCAGGAAAGTTACTTAACTTCTTTCAATCGCATCATCTGCAAAATAGGCACATAGCATCCCATTCTCAGCTGCGCCCCCGGGGGAGGAAGAGGAAGAAGGGCCCGACCGGCAGGCAGCATCCCTGAAGGTGAGCCTCAGTGTTGAGTACCAGGCCTGCCGAGAGGCAGGAAGCCGGGGCGCACACACGCCCAGAAGACGACGGGAGACCACGGACGGGGGGTGAGTCCGCCTGCCCGCGGAGTGCCCGGCTTGGGGGCTGCCCAGCAAGGCCCTGGCGCGCTGGAAGGACAACGAGAGCTCACCGCCCGAACTCACTGTGCAGAGGACTCACCGCGACCAGGTTCCTGCTCAGCCCAGGCCAGGAGACAGCCAGCCAGGCAGTGCCGGAGCTCCCGAGACCAGGCTAGAACCTTCCACACCCCAGAAAGTCCTTGAGGGGCAGAGAAGGCTGGAGGGCTGGGGAGTTCCGGGCTAGGAAGGCACAGCCGGAAAGCCAGGAAGGTCCTTTTGAATCTGAATGTTGTTCTGGGCACACCCCCTCCAAGGCCTCAGCCCCGCTCACCCAGCCCCTCCTAGCCCCACACCTGCTGTCCCTCACACCAATGACTGTGGCCTCCTGGCCATGCTGTGCTTCCCCTCAGAGATGAGAACCGTGCAGCCTGCTAGTCGGGGAGGCCAGAGCGGCTTGAGGTCTGCCTTCAACCTCCCTCTTTGACACCTCGTTTCTGAGCTTGCACATTACGTTAGGGAGAAGGACCCAGGATGCAGCAGACCTCCCTCAGCATCTTCATTACAGGGGGGTCCTGGGGCGGGGGCGGGGGTGGCCTTGCTCTTGTCTTCCCCCAGGAAACAGCACTCAGGCTTGGAGCCTGGTGGGCCTGGATTTAAATCCCAGCTCCGCCCCCCTACCATGGGCTGTGCATCCTTAAGCAAGTTACTCACACTCTCTGAAAGTGTTTCCTCCTGGGCAGAGAGGAGGGGACGGGGACGCAGAAAGCAGGAAGCGGGGTCAGGTGCGAACAGCGCTTAGCCAGCAGTGAGCATTCAACCCACCCGCTCTTCTTGCCAGCCCGGCTGCCGCCTCTTAAAGGTCGGTGAGAAAGAAACCACCTTTTCTCCCCACCCAGGCAGAATGGTCCCTGGCAGTGCATGGAGCCCGGCCCCTCCCGCCAGGATGGCAGCCGGCCTGCCCACTTACCCGGATTAGTTCCCAGCTGGGTAACTATTTACACAGGCTGCCAGGCCAGTGGTACATCGTAATTATATATTATATGTATTAATACTTCACCTTTCACCAGCACGGCATCTGGGCCCGTCAAAACATGAACCAACATTAATCAATTAAGCTTCCAGCCTCCCCGACCGACTGTGGTTATTAGCTTCTCTTTCCTCCCGGAGGGGGCTGGGAGCAGGGCTCACCCAAGGTTACGGCCCAGCCCTGGCTTGCCCCCCTCCGGCCCGCCCCCCGCCCTGCCGCCACACTCCAGGCTGCACCCCGGGCTGCTCATCGGCCCCCGGGCCGGTCAGTCTTTCCTGATTTCAGGGTTGCTAGGATGACCCGTGTGTCCCTATCCCTTGCTTTTTGGGGTGGAGCTAAGTCCCTCCGTGAGGGACCCCAGCTCTTCGAAGAGCCTGGATCCTACATGCCCTGTGCCCTTCCCCCTTTGGGGGCCCAGAAGAATCGCCCTTGAATTGGGGGGGGGGGAGAGCTGGCCCGGGGCGGGTCTGCTTTCTCCCTCTTTGCTACAGTTACTGCCGCATGAATCCTGAAGTGCCAAGCTCATGGCACACGGACGCCAGATCTTATTGCCACGGCAACCGTACAGAGCCGGTAAGTACTGTTATCCCCATTTTAGAGATGCAGGAGCAGAGGCCTCGAGGGGCTAACGGCCCACCCAAGGTCACAGGACCCCAACGTGGCAGAGCCGGGACTGAAACTCTGATCACTCCTGGGGCGGCTCCCATGCGCGAGTGAGGGTCTCTCCGGGCCGAACCCTGTGCTGGGGTAAGGGGTCGGCTCTGTCCTCCAGGGGCCCCGCTGTCGTGAGGAGGCAGACGACAAAGATAAGGGATGAAATCCAGGCACAGGCAACGTGCCGTGGGACCAGGGAGCAGAGGGAAGGGAGGAGGGAGTCAGAGCAACGGCTTCTGGGCTAGAACTTGAAGGATGTGGTTAGGGTGGGGTGCATTCCAGGCAGGAGCACTCGAGCTCAGCCCCTTAGGCCCAAAGAAAATGCCTCTCCCCTCCCCGGTGCTCACTTCTCTTCCTCTTCTCCCATCCCCTTTCCTCTCTTCTTTTCTGTCCTCTCCCTTCCTTAGGGGAGGGACTCCTGGAGACTCCCGAGACCAGTTGGAATCTGCAAAGGTCCTGGAGGGCTGTCTGGAGGAAGGGTAAATCTAGCGGCAAAGGTCCTGGAGGGCTGCCTGGAGGAAGAGTAAATCTAGCAGTCCTGATCTCTTGGCTCTAACAGCCTCAGCTGGGACCTGCAGGGGGCATCTGCCCAACCCCTGCCCACCACCAGCCCCTCACAGCTGGCCCTCCCTGGGGACAAAGTCCCTCTCTCAGCTCTCCCTAGGAAGGGAGGCATTCTCAGCTCCAGGTGCATCATGGTCAGAAATGCATGTACGTTCTCTCAGGGCAGGACCCAGCACAGAGTCAGGGAGGTGACAGGGCTGACCCTAGCCTCCCCCGTCCAGGTATTAAGGGCCGAGAAGAGAAGCCTGTGTGGCCGTTAGCTTCTCTCTTCTGCTTTCCTCCATCCCTGAGCAGAATCTGAGGAAGCCGCGGGTGTGGGGGCTTTGCATGGGAAGGTATTTGCGGGAGAGGGAGGTTTGAGCAAAGATATAAAGTGGAAATTGGGGCTGGCAGGCCTTGAGGGCAACAGTGTGCTCAGCGTAAGGGAGAAAAGCACAAGGTCGGATGCCATCAAAGTCCACCGGAAGGAGAGCCCAGGCCGGGAGGCAAAAGCAGATGGTTATCAGGCAGGAGATATGACCGAGAGAATCAGGCCAGGGGAGAGGCATTGGGGAGTGGTGGGGACTGGGGCGAAACGGGGAATGTGTGCTCAGAGGGTGGGAACAAGTGACCTGAAAGCCATCGGACCTAGGAACCGACGGGCACTACAGTTCGTTCACCACACGGCGGTGGAAGGGCCTCCCCTTCTCTGGGCCTCAGTATCCCCATCTGTTAGATGAACACACAGGCCTGATGCTATGTGAGGGCTGCTAACCTGTCAGTAGCCAATGAAACGGGATAAACGCTGGCTCCCTGGGTAAATGGGGGGTTACACAGACACCGCGTGGGGTGGTGCCGCTCTCCCTCCAGGGCCACACGGCCCTACTACTGCCACTTCTGGGGGAGGGGGTCCTTATGCCCCCTGGGGGCTCTCACCCAGGACCCCCAGACCCAGCGCTGTCATGTTGCTGGAGATAACATCGCAGCTATCGGGGCACGTCTGCCCCGTGCTACCTTGAAGCTATGGGACGGAGCCGTGCTGGGTTCTTGCGTTGAATGATCTCTTTAACCCTCGCCTTAGCCCCGTAAGACACACATCCTGGGGTGGCTGGGCCCATTGCGGTTTGGGTCTGTGCAGGTGCACACATCCGCTAACTGGCCGAGTGACACTGCAGGGGACCCCATTAAAGGCTCCCGCACGGGGGTCTTGGGAGCTGTCCTTGGTGGGTTTTGAGGGGATGCTTAACGAGCAGAACAGCACCTCCGTGTCCCCTGCGTGGCCCAAAGCCAAAACACACGATGATGGAAGCCAAGTCTGAAATCTACGCCAGAGAAACACTGGCGACGACTCGCGACACTTTGCTGGGTCCCAACCAGCCTGCCGGGCTCATTCGGGCAAGATGGCCTTCAGACATCACCTCCAGCCTGCAAAGCTACAGATGCTCGGCCTCACTCTCCAAAGGTGGAGACTGAGGGCCAGGGAGGCCAAGCAACTCACTCAGGCTCACACAGCATCTAAAAGGCCAAACTGGACTGTGAGCTCCAGACCGTTTCGAACGGCGTCCGTGGCATCTGCTTTCTAGACACCCTCTGCTCAAACATCACCTCCCCAGCGGAGCTGTTGCAACCCCTCCTGGAGCCCCTGAATGTTGCCTCCACCCCACCCCCCCACCGATGCAAAGTCTGTTTGCTCCAGTGGAGTTCAGCTCTGGGAGGGCCAGGGACACTGTGGGTGAATGCAGAGCCGGTCCTCAAACCAAATCTGTGGGATGATCGAGTAAATCCACTCATTCATTCATTCGACAAGCACGTGATGAGCACCTATTATGTGCCGGGCCCAGGCCCAGGCACTGAGGATAGAAGCATACACAAAAAAATCCTTGCCCTCCCTGACCCTACACCCTAGGGGGAAAGACAGATAATATAACAGCGAACAGGTACGTGGGTGGGAAACGTCACGTAGAGACAAGGTGACAAAGAGCAATAAAGCAGGTCAAGGAGACCGGAGTGATGAGCAGGGTGGCCACACATCCCAGGGTAGCTGGGCCGACTGTGGTTTAAGACCTGTGTCTGGCGGATAACCATTAGTGACCCCTTTCCCCTTAACACTGTCCCGTCTGGATGACAAATTTCCACGGCCACCCTTGTGATAGGAAACACTACCAGGTTATCTTTGATTAGGTCGTGGGGCAGAAATGGCTCGTGTCCACCAGGATCCAGACAGAAGTGTTTCCCAGCCGCCCTGCAGTCAAGGAGAGTGGGTGACTGGGTTATTTGTGGTCAACGGAAAGAAGTCCTGAGCGTCGTGTGTCACTTCAGGTCCTTTCTGTAGTCTTTCTCCTGAGTCTGCAGCCGGCTGAATGCAAAGCATCTGGTGGGGAGCCCCAGGAGGCCTGGGGTGACGGGCGGGCGGGGAGAGACAGAGACACAAAACAGAAGAGCCTGGGATCCCTGAACCACTGTTCAGAGGTGAGTCATTCAGGGGAGCCTCTGAGTAAACCTCTGAGTAGGTATAAATGCTCTTGACTTTGCCTGAGCAAGAAATACACTTCCTGAGTTAGGTCACTGGAGTTTGGAAGTTTTTTATTACAGCAGTTGGCATTAATTACCCTGACAATTATAAGCCGTCAGTGAAGGCCTCTCAGAGGACAGAACATGGGAAAAGAGATCTCAGGGAAGTGAGGGACTGCATAGCACGCGCAAAGGCCCTGGGGACTCAGAAGCCCCAGTGACGCACAGTGCTGAGTCTCATCCTTCGCCATCTGGCCACATTGCTTGGATTATACACCCTGCCCACAAATTTGTCTTTGCCGGCATTAACCGGGACAGGCACCGCCCCTGCTTTGTCCCCTGCAGGTTCAAGGTGGAGGGGCTGATGTGGTCGCAGCTGCGAGGGGGCTTTGAGGGCAGGCCGCTCTTGCCTCAGCCAGCAGACCAGACGCTCTCCATTTTGAATGGCCCAGAATGTGCTGGCATCGTGACTCCACGTGTTGAGACCATGGGGAAGTGACACCTGCCCCAGGAAGGTGTTGCTGGCTCTGATGGGATGAACTAGATCACCCGGCCGACTCTGAACTCAGGGATGTCAGCCCCCTGGGAAGTGCTGAGACATCAACTGTTACCCTTCTGGAATCCAGGGAGAAGGGAAGGCCCAAATGGTTGTGCACCGCCTGGTCCTGAACTAGGTACTTGTGCACCTGTCCCCACCCAGCGTCCCACACAAGTCTGCAAGGAGGCCAGCATTCCTGTCCCCACACTGCCTCCAACGCCCGGAGCTAAAACGGAATCCTGGGACAATTATCTCCGGCGCTGGGCACAGTGGGTGGTGCCCAGCAGAAACCCAGCTTTAAGCCACCGTAAGTATCTCGAGATTTCCCCCCACGCCCTGGTGCCGGGTGTTACAGATGCACTACCTCTAATCTTCCCAATCTCCCATACGGCAGCCATTATCCTCCTTTTCCAGATGAAGAAACTGAGGCTCAGAGAGGCCCACGTTCAGACTGAGTGGCAGCGGGGGGACTCTACCCCCAGATCAACCTGGGTCCACAGCCTACATTCTTGCCACTGAGTAACGGACACGCGTATCGCCACGGGCATTTCCCATCTTACAGATGAGGAACGGAAGGGGAGCATGACTTACCCAAGGTCACACAGCTAGAAAATGATGCAGCCAGGATGGGGAGATGGGAAAATGAAGCCAGGTTCTCGGCAGAACCCTCACAAAGACGCCCAAGATCTCCATGACCTGCCCACATCATTAGGGCAAGCTGCGGGGGCTGGCCTGCCACCGAGAGCCCACGGTGCGTGGACTCAGCTATTTAGCTGAGTGACGCTGGGGAGGCAGGTCCATCCCTGGGCACCCAGCCAAGGTAGGGGAGGCAGGATATATCGCCCCTTATTACTAGCAACATTAGCTCCTGATTCGCGGGCACTCACGGTATTGACACTAATGATTAGCACAGCAATGAGCCTGAGCCTCCGGACCGTGCCGGAATGCCCACCCCCTCCCTCTGTGCGTGTCAGCCTTGCCCGGCAAGGCCCGCTCGAGTCTGTCCCTCGTCCTGAGGCCTTAGGGACCGTCCCAGGCCCCATGGTCTCCCCTGAACCCCAAGTGCTCCCCACTGTGTCCACACACCTCCCCGACAGGCTCACCGGTCCTCAGCACCGACTGGCACAGGGGCTGTGCCATAGACCGGGCACACGGGTGCGGGTGCCCGTGGGTGGTACACAGCTGGCCGGGCTGCGGGCTCAGGTGAGGCGGGGTGCAGGGGTGCTTCAGGGAGCGCACAGACCCCTGAACCCTCTCCACGCGCACGGCCCGTCGTGGGTCCCCGGGATGCTGAGCGTGTGTCCTGTTGCCGTAAGAGCTCATGGGCACGTAGTTCAGGCATTGGGTTTACGCGCTGGCTTTTTTTTTAATGGGCAGAAAACATTAACTCGTTTCTGTACTTGAAGAGAAACCACCTCACTCACTCAAGGATAAAACGTTCATTCTTCAAATGATACAGGCTTGTTTTTCTCTACTTCTTCGTGTATTTCCCTGTTCCTTCTAAGCAATGAAATAAGCTGGAATATGAGATTTCTTGCTCGCTGTGGCCTGCACAGCTTCACCCGACCAACCACCGCTGTGCTGTGTACCTTCTCCGTGCCAGACCTTGTGCCAAGCACCGGGGACGCAGGGCGGGGAACGGGGATCGGGAATCCTGCCCTGATGCGGCTTATACTCAGGTGTGGTCACAGCCAGGATTCTAGAGCTAGGCTGCCTTCGAATCCCACTTTGAGCACTAACTAGCTGTGTGGCCTTGGGCAAGTTACTTAACCTCTCTGGGCTCCAGTGTCCTCATCTGTAAAATGGATATACTAATAGTACCTCTCTCACAGAGCTGTTGTGAATTTAAAACGAGTCATGTGTATCCATGCCTAGAACAGTCCTGGTACGTAGGAGGGAGAACATTTTCAATAATAATAACAAACTCTCCGGGGAATCAGATGATCAACAACAGACAAATGACCAAGCAAAACACTAATGATAGCAAAAAGCACCCTAAAGGATGGCCCAGATGTGTTCATAGAGGAAGAAAGTGGGAGAGAAAGAGAGGGACAGAGGGAGAGAGAGAGAGAGAGAGAAAGCATTTTGGTGGGGTGGCCGGGGAGGAAGGACATCTCCTAGGTTTTTTTACTGAAATTGAGCCCTGCAGAAAGGGGAGGAAGCAGCCGTGAGAAGATCCTGCTACAAGTGATCCAAGCGGAGGGAAGGGCAAGTTCAAAGGCCTGCAGGCTGGACAGCTCCTAGCCCGTGGAGAAGAAAGCAGGAGGCCAGAGTGGCCTGAACAACGTCAACATACAGGAGAGGGAGACAAGGTGAGGTCAGAGAGGGCGGCCACAGCTGGAGGAGGCAGGGTAAGGAGTGGGATTTGGCTTCAAGTACAATGATGAGCCTTGAAGGGTTTTAAGCCTGGAAGCAATCTGATCTGATTTACATTTTAATAACATCTCTCTGGACACCAGAGGAGCTGAGCGCTGGAGGGTGAGGGGGGGCAGCCACGGAGACCAGCTGGGGAGGCCGCGGCAGGTGCAGACCCACGGTGGCCTGGACCAGGGGTACCAGCCACAGTGCCCAGAAGCAGAGAGACTCGGGATGCGCTGGGGGAAGCGTGGCCGGGACTTGGTCTCTGGCCGGACTGGGAGAATGAGAGAAAGAGAGGAATCAAGGCTGACTCCATTTTCTTTGTTGTTGTCTTGACATTTTTAGGAGACACACATTTTATTTCTGACCCTGCCATGAACTCGCTCTGCGATCTCGAGCATGTCACCTAACCTCTCTGAGCCTTGCCTTGCTCATTTATTAATTGGGGGTGATGTTATCTGGGCCCTTACAGGGCTTGCTATGAGGATCAATCAAGATTAAGGCACAGAGATGCAAAGGCTCTGAACAGAGAAGCAGAGGAGGGGGCTTGGGGGCGGCGGGCAGGGATGTTGGGCCGGATTCCAGTCTCACCTGGGACCCTCGGTGGCTCTGACTTTGGCCAGAAATCAGTTCTAGGTCCCTCGCCCAGCAAAGGAGGCTGAAACGGAATGATCTTCTAGCTTAGAGGACCCACTCCGGCCTGGCCCCAAAGCAGGACTTCTACCGTGCAGGTACGGGGAGGTGGCAGGGGTGTGGCTGGGCTGGCGGGGGGTGGGGGGGGGCAGCCTGGCCCTTCACGGCTGCCACAGCCCTTCCTTGCCTTGGAGCCAAGCTCTCTGGAGGGACTCTGCCAAGGTCACTTGCCAAAAAAGAGCGAGGGGCAGTCTCCAAACCTGGGATCTGTCTTCCCTCACCGTTTACCGGCCACTGGGAAATGATGGAGGGTGAGGAGGAACTATCATTTATCATACAGGCCCCCTCTGCCCCGTATGGCTCCCAATCCTTAAACACTCTCCTTCTGTCCATTAGATGGGGGTCTAAATGGGATCAGAGAACGCGAGAAATGGCCCAAGGTCACACAGCAAAGCCAGGTTCCGCGCCAAGCCCTAGCAGCAGCCACACATATCTGCACTTAAAGACCAAGCTGGGCTTCTGTATCTTTCTGCCCGGGTGGGCTTGGGCAAGAGACCGAACACAACCTGCAAATATTTACTGAAGGGACGAACAAAGGAGTGGCTGAAGTCCTTCCCACTTCTGCACCCGCCCCACCCCCCAACAGAGCCTTGACCTTGGCAGGGGAGCCCAAGGGCAGCCAGCGGGGGGATTTATCTAACCTCCGTCCTCAGGCTAGCGAGTGCCCCTGCAGATTATGAACGTGCTATGTTCTCTGCCCTGAGAAGCCGACATGAGAGATGCCATTTCATTAGGCCCTCCCCACCCCTCTGTTTGGATTCCAAAACATCTACATAAATTATAGCCCCAATATTTACTGCTTCTGGGTTGTGCTGGCAAGAACGTGTGTGCGCTCCGTGTCCTGGCGGAGCGAAGGTCACCCCTAGGACTCTCTCCCTGCCTCAGTCCCTGTCCTGGGGCCCAGGGCCTGCTGGGGCAGCAGGGAACCGGAGCCTCAAGGGGACTGGGGGGGTGGTGCTGGGGCACTCAGGGCACCGGGGAGGGAGGGAGGCGGGGTTTATGGTGGCTTTTCACATGGTTGGTTTTACCATTAACTTTGAATGCCTTTGTGGGTCTATAAAGTTCCCCATGGTGGTTTATAGGGAGTATGAATCGACGAAATTGGTGGCAAAAACAGGGTAATGGGCGGCTTTCAGACACTCACACGAGGGTCAAGGAACAAAGGCAAAGAGGCAGCATCTTGCCACAAAAACCATTCCAATGATAACTTAAAAGAAAAATTCACATAAATTCCTTTATGTTTTCGCCCCCAAATTCCGTGCCTCCGGGCAGAGAAATGGCCGGCAGGATAATCACCCCAGAGTTAATGGTGGTCATCTCTGAGTGCTGGTATTTTCTTTTCTGTGCCTTTCTAAATGCTCCAAATTATTTCCAGCTTTCGGGTATTACTTTTGTAATGGGAGGAAAAAAGTGGTTTTTAAAAGTCAGATAATCCAATGCAGCAGGAAGGAAGGTTTTCTGAGGCACCCACGATTCACTCACAGTAATAACCCATCCCTGGGGCTCCTATTCGGGCACCTCATTTTGTTCGCAACACGATTCTCCAGCTTGAAAGATGGGGAAACCGAGGCACGGAGATCGAAACGTCTTACTCAAGGTCACACAGAAAAAGGGGCCCAACGGGAACCAGCACCCTTCCCCTCCCAGCACAGCCTTCACCCTTCTCTGTCCAGGCTCCCTGCTGGCCCAGGGGCGGGAGGTTGCAGCCGGCAATCCTCAGATGGGGTGAGGGGCTTTCACTTTGGAGGGCCCCTGGCATTCTCCCTGGGTGGTTCGAGAGGCTGTTTAGCAGAGGTTTCTCTGGTCAGACTCGTGACTCTGGTCACCTAGAACCTGGTGGTGTCTTCAGGGGTATGGGGGACGGGATCTAGATGCTTCCAGAAGGTTCCAGACCCAGGCTAAGCCAGGTCACGTTTGAGCAGAGGCAGAGGCTGGGTGTGGAAGGAAAAGGGGGTCAGATGCCCTCAGGGATGGGGAGTGGCACCAAATCAGCTGCTTCAGTGCAGGCAGCTTAGGCAGGGAGGAAATGGGGAGCAGCCCCACCTCTGGGCAGGGTCTGGCTGGAGGAGGGTCCAGAGGAGGTGTGGTCTGTGACTTGACAGGGGAGGACTGGAACCCCCGGTCAATTCAGGCTTCCTGGGGGTCCCGGTCCTCCCCAGTCAATTCAGGCTTCCTGGGATGTTGCCCTGTCCCAGGGAAGGGGTGTGACGTAGAACCTGGGCTGGGGGACAGAGACCCCCTCATATCCAGCCCTCCTTCCTCTGCATGCGTTCTCCCAGAGACAGCCATGTGAAAACATCACGGACCGGACACAGAATGGACATTCACATTCTCTTTAGACTGAAATGTGGTAAGGTGCTGGAGGGCTGACTCTACCTTCAGGGGGCTCCCACTCTGATGTGAGGAGACAGAACCCCTGACATCATAAGTCTTAGTCTGATGGGGGAGAGACAGTCCTCCCTGGGGAGACACAGACCTCCCTGGGGAGGTCCTGAGTCTGATGGGAGAG